>NC_080379.1:49131903-49197142 GCF_014773155.1 Arachis stenosperma | reverse complement strand
CAAGCAAACCTCTAAGTTTGGTGTGCTTTTCCGTGATCACTAAGCCAAGATTCATCAAGATCATGGCTCCTAAGGGAAAACAAACCAATTTAAGAGGAAAGAAAGAGAATAATCCAAAGAATCTTTGGAACCAAGAGAAGTTCTTAACCAAAGAACATGAAGACCATTATCACAAGATAATGGGTCTGGGTCAGTGATCCGGAAGTTAAATTTGATCTGAAAGAAGATGAATATCCGGGGATCCAAGAGCAAATTCGAAACAGAGGAGGGAAGTTCTAACCAATCCTGAGATAAAGGTTGGAAGGAACATGGTTCAGGAATTCTACTCAAATCTGTGGTTAACAGATAAGCAGAGAATGACTGGAACGGCTTACCATACCTACAGAACTATAGTCAGAGGGAAAGTTATGTACTTCCATCTGGACAAAATAAGAGAAATCTTCAATTTGCCTCAACTGCAAGATGATCATGACTCCTTTAATAGGAGGATGGTGAGAGCAGATAAAGGGTTGGATCAAGTTCTAGAGGACATATGCCTCCCTGGAACTAAGTGGATAACCAATTCAAAGGGTGTCCCAAACCAACTCAGAGGGAGACCTCAACCAATTACAAGAGGTTGGCTAGACTTTATTGGGCGTTCCATATTGCCCACTAGCAACCGTTCTAAGGTCAGAGAGCAGTGATGATTCATTGCATTATGCTGGAAAAGAAGTGGAGGTTCATCATGTGATTGCTTGTGAGATCTACACAATTGCAAATAAGAATTCCACTGAAGCCAAATTGGCTTACCCAAGCTTGATCTCCTTGCTCTGTAAAGAGGCTGGGGTGAAGATGGGAGTAGATGAATTCATACCCATTGAACACCCAATCACCAAGAAGTCAATGGAAGGACAAATGCAAGACAACTCTATCAAAAGGAGGGCGCAGGAGTTCCTCCCTGAATTTCCTGAAATTGGCTACTGGGCCAGCCTAGAAGCATCTATCACCAAGTTGCAAGAGACTATGAAGCAACTTAAGGAAGAACAGCAGAATCAGAACTGCATGCTCTGCAAATTGCTGAAGGAACAAGAGAAGCAGGGGCGTGAACTCCAAGAGATGAAACGCCAAAAGCTCTCCTCTCAAGTTGAGGGAGCATCCACTTCTCAAAATCAAGGTTGTTGAGTCCTAACTCTGTGAAAACCTCTATCATTAGGAGCCTATTTTTTTCGTTTTTTTTGTTTTGTTTTGTTTTCTATTTTTATTTATTTTTTTTTAGTCTCATCTTATATCTATTTTTGAGTCTTGTTCTTAGTTCATAATTAATAAAATTAAAATTTTATGCCTTAAAGCTATGAATGTCCTATGAATCCATCACCTCTCTTAAATAAAAAATGCTTTAATCACAAAAGAACAAGAAGTATAGGATTTCGAAATTTATCCTTGAAACTAGTTGAATTAGTTTGATGTGGTGACAATACTTTTTGTTTTCTGAATGAATGCTTGAACAGTGCATATGTCTTTTGAATTTGTTGTTTTAAGAATGTTAAAATTGTTGGCTCTTGAAAGAATGAGGAAAAAGGAGAACTGTTATTGAGGATCTGAAAAAATCATCAAAGTGATTCTTGAAGCAAGAAAAAAAGCAGTGAATACAAAAAAAAAAAATTTTCAAAAAAAAGAGAAAAAGAAAAAAATTAAAGTTGTGAACCAAGGCAAAAAGAGTGTGCTTAAGAACCCTGGACACCTCTAATTGGGGACTCTAGCAAAGCTGAGTCACAATCTAAAAAGGTTCACCCAATTATGTGTCTGTGGCATGTATGTATCCGGTGATAATACTGGAAAACAGAGTGCTTTGGGCCACAGCCAAGACTCATACACTAGCTATGTTCAAGAATCATTATTTTTAACTAGGAGAATCAATAACATTATCTGAGTTCTGAGTTCTTATAGATGCCAATCATTCTGAACTTCAAAGGATAGAGTGAGATGCCAAAACTGTTCGGAAGCAAAAAGCTACTGGTTCCGCTCATCTAATTGGAACTATGTTTCTTTGATATTTTGGAGTCTATAGTATATTCTCTTCTTTTCATTCTATTTTGATTTTCAGTTGCTTGGGGACAAGCAACAATTTAAGTTTGGTGTTGTGATGAGCGGATAATTTGTACGCTTTTTGGCATTGTTTTTAGTATGTTTTTAGTATGATCTAGTTAGTTTTTACTATATTTTTATTAGTTTTTAGTTAAAATTCACTTTTCTGGACTTTACTATGAGTTTGTGTGTTTTTCTGTGATTTCAGGTATTTTCTGACTGAAATTGAGGGACCTGAGCAAAAATCTTATTCAGAGACTGAAAAGGACTGCAGATGCTGTTGGATTCTGACCTCCCTGCACTCGAAGTGGATTTTCTGGAGCTACAGAAGCCCAATTGGCGCGCTCTCAACGGCATTGGAAAGTAAACATCCTGGGCTTTCCAGCAATGTATAATAGTCCATACTTTGCCCAAGATTTGATGGCCCAAACAGGCGTGGCAATTCAGCCTCAGAATTTCCAGCGTTTAACGCTGGAACTGGCATAAAACTTGGAGTTAAACGCCCAAACTGGCATGAAAGCTGGCGTTTAACTCCAGAAAAGGTCTCTACACATGAAAGCTTCAATGCTCAGCCCAAGCACACACCAAGTGGGCCCGGAAGTGGATTTTTTTGTCATTTACTCATTTCTGTAAACCTTAGGTTACTAGTTTACTATTAATAGGATCTTTTGACATTGTATCTGGACCTCATGACACTTTACACGTTTCTTTGTGTACTTTCCACGGCATGAGTCTCTAAACCCCATGGTTAGGGGTGAGGAGCTCTGCTGTGTCTTGATGGATTAATGCAATTACTACTGTTTCTTATTCAATCATGCTTGCTTCCATTCTAAGATATCACTTGTTCTTAACCCGGATGAATGTGATGATCCGTGACACTCATCATATTCTCAACTATGAACGTGTGCCTGATAACCACCTCCGTTCTACCTTAGATTGAGTAGATATCTCTTGGATTCTTTAATCAGAATCTTCGTGGTATAAGCTAGAACTGATGGCGGCATTCAAGAGAATCCGGAAGGTCTAAACCTTGTCTGTGGTATTCTGAGTAGGATTCAATGATTAAATGACTGTGACGAGCTTCAAACTCCTGAAGGTGGGGCGTTAGTGACAGACGCAAAAGAGTCAATGGATTCTATTCCGGCCTGATTGAGGACCGACAGATGGATAGCCGTGCCGTGACAGGGTGCGTTGAACATTTCCACTGAGAGGATGGGAGGTAGCCATTGACAACGGTGAAACCCTACATACAGCTTGCCATGGAAGGAGCCTTGCGTGTTTGATGAAGAAGACAGTAGGAAAGCAGAGATTCAGAAGATGGAGCATCTCCAAAACCTCAACCTATTCTCCATTACTGCATAACAAGTACTTATTTCATGTTCTTTTGCTTTTCACAATCAATCCTGATAATTTCTGATATCCTGACTAAGAAGTACAAGATAACCATAGCTTGCTTCAAGCCGACAATCTCCGTGGGATCGACCCTTGCTCACGCAAGGTATTACTTGGACGACCCAGTGCACTTGATGGTTAGTTGTGCGGGATTGCAAAAGTGTGATTGCATTTTCGTGCACCAAGGTACTTATGTAATTCATTGGTAGGAACTTCAGATAAGCGTATGAAGATGCCTTCCCTTCCGTCTCTCTGCTTTCCTACTGTCTTCATCCAATCCATCTTACTCCTTTCCATGGCAAGCTTATGCAAGGGTTTCACCGTTGTCAGTGGCTACCTCCCATCCTCTCAGTGGAAATGTTCAACGCACCCTGTCACGGCACGGCTATCCATCTGTCGGTTCTCAATCAGGCCGGAATAGAATCCAGTGATTCTTTTGCATTTGTCACTAACGCCCCGCCCTCAGGAGTTTGAAGCACGTCACAGTCATTCAATCATTGAATCCTACTCAGAATACCACAGACAAGGTTAGACCTTCCGGATTCTCTTGAACGCCGCCATCAGTTCTTGCCTATACCACGAAGACTCTGATCTCACGGAATGGCTGGCTCGTTTGTCAGGCGAGCACTCGGTTGTCAGGCGATCAACCATGCATCGTGTATCAGGAATCCAAGAGATATTCACCCAATCTAAGGTAGAACGGAGGTGGTTGTCAGTCACACGTTCATAGGTGAGAATGATGATGAGTGTCACGGATCATCACATTCATCAAGTTGAAGAACAAGTGATATCTTGGACAAAGAACAAGCGGAATTGAATAGAAGAACAGTAGTAATTGCATTAATACTCGAGGTACAGCAGAGCTCCACACCTTAATCTATGGTGTGTAGAAACTCCACCGTTGAAAATACATAAGAACAAGGTCTAGGCATGGCCGAATGGCCAGCCTCCCAATGATCTAAGATAGCATAAAAATGAGGATAGCTACCCAGATATCTCAATACAATAGTAAAAGGTCCTACTTATAGAAAACTAGTAGCCTAGGGTGTACAGAGATGAGTAAATGACATAAAAATCCACTTCCGGGCCCACTTGGTGTGTGCTTGGGCTGAGCAATGAAGCAATTTCGTGTAGAGACTCTTCTTGGAGTTAAACGCCAGCTTTTATGCCAGTTTGGGCGTTTAACTCCCATTTAGGTGCCAGTTCCGGCGTTTAACGCTGGAATTTCTGAGGGTGACTTTGAACGCCGGTTTGGGCCATCAAATCTTGGGAAAAGTATGGACTATCATATATTGCTGGAAAGCCCAGGATGTCTACTTTCCAACGCCGTTGAGAGCGCGCCAATTGGGCTTCTGTAGCTCCAGAAAATCCACTTCGAGTGCAGGGAGGTCAGAATCCAACAGCATCTGCAGTCCTTTTCAGTCTCTGAATCAGATTTTTGCTCAGGTCCCTCAATTTCAGCCAGAAAATACCTGAAATCACAGAAAAACACACAAAATCATAGTAAAGTCCAGAAAAGTGAATTTTAACTAAAAACTAATAAAAATATACTAAAAACTAAACCAAATATACTAAAAACATACTAAAAACAATGCCAAAAAGCGTACAAATTATCCGCTCATCAATGATCATTAGTGTCTTAGTGTCTATGCCTTAAAGTTATGAATGTCCTATGAATCCATCACCTCTCTTAAATGAAAAATGTTCTTAATTAAAAAAGAGAAGAATTGCATGAATTTTGAATTTTATAACAGATTAATTATTTTGATGTGGTGGCAATACTTTTGTTTTCTGAATGTATGCTTGAACAATGCATATGTCTTTTGAATTTGTTGTTCATGAATGGTTGGCTCTTGAAAGAATGATGAAAAAGGAGACATGTTACTGAGGATCTAAAAAATCATAAAAATGATTCTTGAAGCAAGAAAAAGCAGTGAATACAAAAAAAAAAAGAAGCGAAAAAAAAACGAAAAAAAAGGAGAAAGAGAAAAAGAAAGAAATAAAGTTGTGATCCAAGGCAAAAAGAGTGTGCTTAAGAACCCTGGACACCTCTAATTGGGGACTCTAGCAAAGCTGAGTCACAATCTGAAAAGGTTCACCCAATTATGTGTCTGTGGCATGTATGTATCCGGTGGTAATACTGGAAGACAGAGTGCTTTGGGCTACGGCCAAGACTCATAAAGTAGCTGTGTTCAAGAATCATCATACTTAGCTAGGAGAATCAATAACACTATCTGGATTCTGAGTTCCTATAGAAGCCAATCATTCTGAATTTCAAAGGATAGAGTGAGATGCCAAAACTGTTCAGAGGCAAAAAGCTAAAAGCCCAGCTCATCTAATTAATACTGATCTTCATAGATGTTTTTGGAATCCATTGCATATTCTCTTCTTTTTATCTTATTTGATTTTCAGTTGCTTGAGGACAAGCAACAATTTAAGTTTGGTGTTGTGATGAGCAGATAATTTATACGCTTTTTGGCATTGTTTTTAGTATGTTTTTAGTATGTTTTAGTTAGTTTTTATTATATTTTTATTAGTTTTTAGTTAAAATTCACTTTTCTGGACTTTACTATGAGTTTGTGTGTTTTTCTGTGATTTCAGGTATTTTTTGGCTGAAATTGAGGAACTTGAGCAAAAATCTGATTCAGAGACTGAAAAGGACTGCAGATGCTGTTGGATTCTGACCTCCCTGCACTCGAAGGGGATTTTCTGGAGTTACAGAAGCCCAATTGGCGCGCTCTCAATGGCGTTGGAAAGTAGACATTCTGGGCTTTCCAGCAATGATTAATAGTTCATACTTTGCCCGAGATTTGATGGCCCAAACCGGCGTTCTAAATCAGCTCAAGAATGCCCGGCGTTAAACGCCGGAACTGGCACAAGAATGGGAGTTAAACGCCCAAACTGGCACAAAAGCTGGCGTTTAACTCCAAGAGAAGTCTCTACACGAAAATGTTTCAATGCTCAGCCCAAGCACACACCAAGTGGGCCCGGAAGTGGATTTTTATGTCATTTACTCATTTCTGTAAACCCTAGGCTACTAGTTTTCTATATATAGGACCTTTTACTATTGTATTTTCATCTTGGTTTTTCTGGTTCCCTCTCTGGGGCCGAAGCCAATGATCACTCTTGTTCTTATGTATTTTCAACGGTGGAGTTTCTACACACCATAGATTAAGGTGTGGAGCTCTGCTGTACCTCGAGTATTAATGCAATTACTATTGTTCTTCTATTCAATTCAGCTTGTTCTTATTCTAAGATATTCATTCGTACCCAAGAACATGATGAATGTGATGATTATGTGACGCTCATCATCATTCTCACTTATGAATGAGTTCCTGACAACCACCTCCATTCTACAAGCAAACAAGGCTTGAATGTATATCTCTTGGATCCCTTAATCGGAATCTTCGTGGTATAAGCTAGAATTGATGGCGGAATTCAAGAGAATCCGGAAGGTCTAAACCTTGTCTGTGATATTCTGAGTAGGATTCAATGATTGAATGACTGTGACGAGCTTCAAACTCCTGAAGGCTGGGCGTTAGTGACAGACGCAAAAGAATCAATGGATTCTATTCCAACCTGATTGAGAACCGACAGATGATTAGCCGTGCCGTGACAGGGTGCGTTGAACATTTTCACTGAGAGGACGGGACTGTAGCCACTGACAACGGTGATGTCCAACATACAGCTTGCTATGGAAAGGAGTAAGAAGGATTGGATGAAGACAGTAGGAAAGCAGAGAGACGGAAGGGACAAAGCATCTCCATACGCTTATCTGAAATTCTCACCAATGAATTACATAAGTATCCCTATCCTTGTTTTATGTTTTATTCATATATCATCCATAACCATTTGAATCTGCCTGACTAAGATTTACAAGGTGACCATAGCTTGCTTCATACCAACAATCTCCGTGGGATCGACCCTTACTCGCGTAAGGTTTATTACTTGGACGACCCAGTGCACTTGCTGGTTAGTTGTGCGAAGTTGTGATAAAGAGTTGAGATTGCAATTGAGCGTACCATGTTGATGGCGCCATTGACGATCACAATTTCGTGCACCAAGTTTTTGGCGCCGTTGCCGGGGAATTAAATGTCCTAACTACAGTTTCGCATTTGTTCCCTGCAATAACAGTGCCAAGTTTTGATCCGGCAACAACACCAAGTTTTTGGCGCCGTTGCCGGGGATTGTTTCGAGTATGGACAACTGACGGTTCATCTTGTTGCTTAGATTAGGTATTTTTTTTAGAGTTCTTAAGAATGAATTCTAGTGTTTCAAGGTGATGTTCTTATCATCACCAAAGCTGATTGATTCTCATCAATTTAGCTCTTGAATGTAATGTCCTGCTGAAGCTTGGCTAGCCATGTCTAATTCCTTTAGACTAAAGCTTTAGACTAACATTGCATGATTCCTGGAATTCTCATTAAGAATTTTGATATCTTTATTTTCTCTTCCACTTAATTTTCGAAAAATCCAAAAAAATTACAAAATCATAAAAACCAAAAATATTTTATGTTTCTTGTTGAGTCTAGTGTCTCATGTTAAGTTTGGTGTCAATTGCATGTTTCTGTTCTTCTTGCATTCATTCATGTGTCTTAAGTGATCTTCAAGATGTTCTTGATGATTTCCTTGCTCTGATCTTTGAGTTCTCTTGACTTGAGTGTTTTGTTATATGCATTCTCATTTTGTTAGTGTCAGTAGTATACAAACTTCTAAGTTTGGTGTCTTGCATGCATTGTTTATTTGATTTTAGTTGCATTTTTGATTTTTTTTATTATTAAAAATCCAAAAATATTTTTAATTTGTGTCTTTTCAAGTCAATAATACAGAGAATTGAGGATTCAGAACATACAGCAGAGGAATTACACAGAAAAAGCTAGACGTTCAAAACGCCCAGTGAAGAAGGCAAACTGGCATTTAAACGTCAGCCAGGGTGCCTGGCTGGGCATTTAACGCCCAAAAGGGTAGTGCTTTGGGCGTTAAACGCCAGAATGTGCACCATTCTGGGTGTTTAACGCCAGGATGGCACAAGAGGGAAGATTCTGTTTTTAATTCAAATTTTTTTTCAGGATTTCAAATCTTTTTCAAATCATATCTTTTCAGTCAAATCTTTTTCAAAATCAATTTCTTTCCATTTTCAAAAATACTTGCTATCAATTAATGATTTGATTCAACATTTCAAGTATGTTGCCTTTTCTGTTGAGAAAGGTTTAATGTTTGAATCATATCTTTTCTTGTTAGCCAAGTCATTAATTTTTAAAATCAAATCTTTTTAAATTGTTTTTTTTTCAAATCACATCTTTTTCAAAATTAATTTTTCAATCATATCTTTTTTATTTCTAATTTCAAAATCTTTTTTAAAAATCACTTGATTTCTTTTCCACTTTTAGTTTTCGAAAATCAATTAGTATTTTTCAAAATGTTTTTAAATCTTTTACTTAATTTTCGAAAATTTCTTCCCCTCTTCTCACATCCTTCTATTTATGGACTAACACTATTCCTCAATGAACAATTCGAACTCCATCTCTCTTGATAAGTTCGAATTCTTCTACTTCTTCCTTCTATTTTTCTTTTCCTCTGACACCTCAAGGAATCTCTATACTGTGACATAGAGGATTCCATATTTTCTTGTTCTCTTCTCTTTCATATGAGCAGGAGCAAAGATAAAAGCATTCTTGTTGAGGCTGACCCTGAACCTGAAAGGACCTTGAAGCGAAAGCTAAGAGAAGCTAAGGCACAACTCTCTGTAGAGGACCTAACAGAAATCTTCAAACAAGAAGAACCCATGGCAGCCGAAAACAACAACAATGCCAACAATGCAAGAAAGGTGTTGGGTGACTTTACTGCACCTACTCACGACTTCTATGGGAGAAGCATCTCTATCCCTACCATTGGAGCAAACAACTTTGAGCTTAAGCCTCAATTAGTTTATCTAATGCAATAGAACTGCAAGTTCCATGGACTTCCATTGGAAGATCCTCATCAGTTTTAAGCTGAATTCTTGCGAATCTGTGACACTGTCAAGACTAATGGGGTTGACCCTGAGGTCTACAGACTTATGCTATTCCCTTTTGCTGTAAGAGACAGAGCTAGGATATGGTTGGACTCACAACCTAAAGAAAGCCTGAACTCTTGGGAAAAGCTAGTCAATGCCTTCTTGGCAAAGTTCTTTCCACCTCAAAAATTGAGTAAGCTTAGAGTGGAAGTCCAAACCTTCAGACAGAAGGAAGGAGAATCCCTCTATGAAGCTTGGGAAAGATACAAACAATTGATCAGAAAGTGTCCCTCTGACATGCTTTCTGAATGGAGCATCATAGGTATCTTTTATGATGGTCTGTCTGAACTATCCAAGATGTCTTTGGATAGCTCTGCTGGAGGATCTCTTCATCTGAAGAAGACGCCTACAGAAGCTCAAAAACTAATTGAAATGGTTGCAAATAACCAATTCATGTACACTTCTGAAAGGAATCCTGTGAACAATAGGACGAATCAGAAGAAAGGAGTTCTTGAGATTGATACTCTGAATGCCATATTGGCTCAGAACAAAATATTGACTCAGCAAGTCAATTTGATTTCTCAAAGTCTGTTTGGAATGCAAGCTGCACCAGGCAGTACTAAGGACGCTTCATCTAAAGAAGAAGCTTATGATCCTGAGAACCCTTCAATGGAAGAGGTGAATTACATGGGAGAACCCTATGGAAACACCTATAATTCTTCATGGAGAAATCATCCAAATCTCTCATGGAAGGATCAACAGAGACCTCAACAAGGTTTCAACAATAATAATGGTGGAAGAAATAGGTTTAGCAATGGCAAGCCTTTTCCATCATCTTCTCAGCAACAGACAGAGAATTCTAAGCAGAGCCACTCTGACTTAGCAACCATGGTCTCTGATCTAATCAAAACCACTCAAAGTTTCATGACTGAAACAAGGTCCTCCATTAGGAATTTAGAGGCACAAGTGGGACAGCTGAGTAAGAAAGTTACTGAACTCCCTCCTAGTACTCTTCCAAGTAATACAGAAGAGAATCCAAAAGGAGAGTGCAAGGCCATTAACATGACCTACATGGCCGAACTTGGAGAGGAGAAAGAGGCAGTGAACGCCACTGAGGAAAACCTCAATGGACGTCCACTGGCCTCCAATGAGACCATAGAGATTCCATTGGACTTACTTCTGCCATTCATGAGTTCTGATGAGTATTCTTCCTCTGAAGAGGATGAATATGTCACTGAAGAGCAAGTTGCCAAGTACCTTGGAGCAATCATGAAGCTAAATGACAAGTTATTTGGTAATGAGACTTGGGAGGATAAACCTCTTTTGCTCACCAAAGAACTGGATGACTTGACTAGGCAGAGATTACCTCAAAAGAGACAAGATCTTGGGAAGTTTTCAATACCTTGTACCATAGGCACCATGACCTTTAAGAAGGCTCTATGTGACTTAGGGTCAAGTGTAAACCTCATGCCTCTCTCTGTAATGGAGAAGCTAGGGATCTTTGAGGTGCAAGCTGCAAGAATCTCACTAGAGATGGCAAACAATTCAAGAAAACAAGCGTATGGACTTGTAGAGGATGTTCTGGTGAAGATTAAAGACCATTACATCCCTGGTGATTTCATAGTCTTAGAGACTGGGAAGTGCATGGATGAATCCATCATCCTTGGCAGACCCTTCCTAGCCACAGCAAAGGCTGTGATTAATGTTGACAGAGGAGAATTGATCATTCAAGTGAATAAAGAATCCTTTGTGTTTAAGGCTCAAGGATATCCCTCTGTTACCATGGAGAGGAAGCATGAAGAGCTTCTCTCAAAACAGAGTCAAACAGAGCCCCCACAGTCAAACTCTAAGTTTGGTGTTGGGAGGCCACAACCAAATTCTAAGTTTGGTGTTGAACCCTTACATTCAAACTCTAAGTTTGGTGTTGGGAGGTTCCAACATTGCTCTGAGTATGTTTGAGGCTCCACGAGAGCCCACTATCAAGCTACTGACATTAAAGAAGCGCTTGTTGGGAGGCAACCCAATGTTATATTTAATTTATTTTCCTTTGTTATTTTATGTTTTCTGTAGGTTGATGATCATGGGAAGTCACAAAATCAATTGAAAAAAGCAAAAACAGAATAAAAAACAGAAAGAAAAATAGCACACCCTGGAGGAGAACTTGCTGGCGTTTAAACGCCAGTGAAGCTAGCAAATGGGCGTTTAACGCCCAGTCTGGCACCATTCTGGGCGTTTAACACCCAGAATGGTGCCAGACTGGCGTTAAACGCCAGGAAAGGGCAAGAAGCTAGTGTTAAACGCCAGAAATGGGCACCAGCCCGGCGTTTAACGCCAGAATTGGCACAGGGAGCAATTTTGCTCGCCACTTGGTGCAGGGATGACTTTTCCTTGACACCTCAGGATCTGTGGACCCCACAGGATCCCCACCTACCCCACCACCCTCTCTCTTCTTCACCCATTCACCAATCACCTCAACACCTCTTCCCCAAAAAACCCTTCACCTATCAAATCCCATATTTCTCTTCACCACTCACATTCATCCTTCATAAAACCCCACCTACCTCACCATTCAAATTCAAACCACTTTCCCTCCCAAACCCACCCTCCCATAGCCGAACCCTACCACTCTCTCCACCCCTATATAAACCCATCTTCACTCCCTCATTTTCACACACCCTAAACACTACTTCTCCCCCTTTGGCCGAACCACAAAGCCATCTCCATCTCCTCTATTTCTTCTTCTTCTACTCTCTTCTTTCTTCTTTTGCTCGAGGACGAGCAAACCTTTTAAGTTTGGTGTGGTAAAAGCATTGTTTTTTGTTTTTCCATAACCATTTATGGCATCCAAGGCTGGAGAAACCTCTAGAAAAAGGAAAGCGAAGGCAAAAGCTTCCACCTCCGAGTCATGGGAGATGGAGAGATTTATCTCAAGGGTGCATCAGGACCACTTCTATGAAGTTGTGGCCTTGAAGAAGGTGATCCCCGAGGTCCCTTTCAAACTCAAAAAGAGTGAATATCCGGAGATCCGACATGAGATTCGAAGAAGAGGTTGGGAAGTTCTTACCAACCCCATTCAACAAGTCGGAATCTTAATGGTTCAAGAGTTCTATGCCAATGCATGGATCACCAAGAACCATGATCAAAGTGTGAACCCGGACCCAAAGAATTGGCTTACAATGGTTCGGGGGAAATGCTTAGATTTTAGTCCGAAAAATGTAAGGTTGGCATTCAACTTGCCCATGATGCAAGAAGATGAACACCCTTACACTAGAAGGGTCAACTTTGATCAAAGGTTGGACCAAGTCCTCATAGACATCTGTGAAGAGGGTGCCCAATGGAAGAGAGATTCAAGAGGGAAGCCGGTTCAATTGAGAAGGCATGACCTCAAGCCCGTAGCTAGGGGATGGTTGGAGTTTATCCAACTCTCAATCATTCCCACTAGCAACCGGTCCGAAGTTACTATAGACCGGGCCATCATGATCCACAGTATCATGATTGTAGAAGAAGTAGAAGTTCATGAGGTTATAGCCCAAGAACTTTATAAGGTGGCGGACAAGTCCTCTACCTTGGCAAGGTTAGCCTTTCCTCATCTCATTTGTCACCTCTGTTATTCAGTAGGAGTTGACATAGAGGGAGACATCCCCATTGATGAGGACAAGCCCATCACTAAGAAAAAGATGGAGCAAACAAGAGATCCCACTCATCATGAAATCTCTGAGATGCCTCAAGGGATGCACTTTCCTCCACAAAACTATTGGGAGCAAATCAACACCTCCCTAGGAGAATTGGTTTCCAACATGGGACAACTAAGGGTGGAGTACCAAGAACACTCCATCCTCCTCCATGAAATTAGAGAAGATCAAAGAATCATGAGAGAGGAGCAACAAAGGCAAGGAAGAGACATTGAGGAGCTCAAGCACTCCATAAGATCTTCAAGAGGAAGAACAAGCCGCCATCACTAAGGTGGACCCGTTCTTTAATTTCCTTGTTCCTTATTTTCCTGTTTTTCGAATTTTAATGCTTATGTTTATCTATGTTTGTGTCTTATGATCATTAGTGTCTTAGTGTCTATGCCTTAAAGTTATGAATGTCCTATGAATCCATCACCTCTCTTAAATGAAAAATGTTCTTAATTAAAAAAGAGAAGAATTACATGAATTTTGAATTTTATAACAGATTAATTATTTTGATGTGGTGGTAATACTTTTGTTTTCTGAATGTATGCTTGAACAGTGCATATGTCTTTTGAATTTGTTGTTCATGAATGGTTGGCTCTTGAAAGAATGATGAAAAAGGAGACATGTTACTGAGGATCTGAAAAATCATAAAAATGATTCTTGAAGCAAGAAAAAGCAGTGAAGACAAAAAAAAAAGAAGCGAAAAAAAAACGAAAAAAAGGAGAAAGAGAAAAAGAAAGAAATAAAGTTGTGATCCAAGGCAAAAAGAGTGTTCTTAAGAACCCTGGACACCTCCAATTGGGGACTCTAGCAAAGCTGAGTCACAATCTAAAAAGGTTCACCCAATTATGTGTCTGTGGCATGTATGTATCCGGTGGTAATACTGGAAGACAGAGTGCTTTGGGCCACGGCCAAGACTCATAAAGTAGCTGTGTTCAAGAATCATCATACTTAACTAGGAGAATCAATAACACTATCTGGATTCTGAGTTCCTATAGAAGCCAATCATTCTGAATTTCAAAGGATAGAGTGAGATGCCAAAACTGTTCAGAGGCAAAAAGCTAAAAGCCCCACTCATCTTGTGCATACATAAAGATAAAATTAATGAATTAGAAACTATTCCTCTAGGTAGTTCTATATCTGCTTTAATGGAAAATATACTTGAAAAATGTAGTGACCCAGGCCCATGCATGGTTAACTGTACCATTGGAGGTGTGATTTAGGAGCATGCGTGAGTATTATGCCCTTGTCTATATATAATGTTTTAAGGCTCCCTCCCTTAAAAAGGTCGGCAGCTCGTTTTGTGTTAGCAGATAAAAGCATTATCACAGTGGTTGGAATTGCTGAAGATGTATTAGTGAGTATTAAGGGGCTCACGTTTCACATTGATTTTTATATCCTGGAGATGCCCCAAAATAACTCAGGGAAACCTTCGTCAATCCTGCTTGGTAGACTATTTTTGAAGACTTCAAAATTCAAGCTAGATGCCTTTTTGGGTACTTATTCCTTTGAGGTAGACGGCAGAACAGTGAGCTTCAATCTAGATGAAGTTATGAAGCATTCCCCAGAAGATCACTCCATATTCCAATGTGACATCATTGATGAAATTATAGCTGCAACCCACCAGGAAGAAATGGAAGAGAGTCACATGGAGCAATATCCAAGTGTGGGGATACCCTCTGAACATACTGAAGATTCATCACCATTTTTACAAGCCCCAGAGAATCCAGAACCGAACCATGAGCGAAAAATGGAATTAAAGCCCCTTCCTCCACACCTCAAGTATGCATACCTTGAGGACAAGCAGAAGTTCCCAATTATCATTGCAAGGGAGCTCACTTCCCAACAAGAAGAACAACTGCTTAGTGTATTGAGGACGCATAAGAAAGCAATTGGATGGAGCTTGGTGGATATAGTAGGCATCAGCCCTCGAGTTTGTGAGCATAGAATATTCTTAGAAGAATGAGCAAAGCCTATCCGTCAACCTCAGAGAAGATTGAATCCCACCATCTTAGAAGTTGTCAAGAAGGAAGTTACCAGACTACTTGAGGCAGATATCATTTACCCCATTTCAAATAGCGAATGGGTCAGCTGGTGCACGAATTGCAATCCGTACAACTAACCAGCAAGTGCACTGGGTCGTCCAAGTAATACCTTACGTGAGCAAGGGTCGATCCCACGGAGATTATTGGTTTGAAGCAAGCTATGTTTATTTTATTAATCTTAGTCAAGATGCCAATAAGGTTATTTGGATTTAATTGTAAGAAGTAAAAGTGTTTGGAATAAGTAATTGTTACTTTATTAATGGAGAATATGTTGAAGTTTTGGAATAAGTTGTTTAAATAGTAAACTAATAACCTAGGTTTACAGAAAATGAGTAAACTACGATAGATAGTGCAGAAATCCACTTCTAGGGCCCACTTGGTGTGTGCTGGGGCTGAGACTTAAGCTTCTCACGTGCCTGGGCTGTGTTGGGCGTTCAACGCCAGGTTGTAACCTGTTTCTGGCGTTGACCTCCAACTTGTAACTTGTTTCTGGCGCTGGACGCCAGACTGCAACATGGAACTGGCGTTGAACGCCAGTTTACGTCATCTATCTTCGTGCAAAGTATGGACTATTATATATTGCTGGAAAGCCCTGGATGTCTACTTTCCAGCCCAATTGAGAGCGCGTCAATTGGACTTCTGTAGCTATAAAAAATCCATTCCGAGTGCCGGGAGGTCAGGATCCAACAACATCAGCAGTCCTTTTTCAGCCTAACTCAGATTTTTGCTCAGCTCCCTCAATTTCAGCCAGAAAATACCTAAAATCACAGAAAAACACACAAACTCATAGTAAAGTCCAGAAATATAATTTTTGCCTAAAAACTAATAATATTCTACTAAAAACTAATTAAAACATGCTAAAATCTACATGAAATTACCCCCAAAAAGCGTATAAAATATCCGCTCATCACAACACCAAACTTAAACTGTTGCTTGTCCTCAAGCAACTAGATAAATAAAATAGGATGAAAAAAATTAAGAAGTAATAATATCTCAGAGTTTTAAATGGAGCTCAGATTCTTATTAGATGAGCGGGGCTTGTAGCTTTTTGTTTCTGAATAGTTTTGGCATCTCCCTTTATCCTTTGAAATTCAGAATGATTGGCATCCACAGAAACTCAGAATTCAGATAGTATTATTGATTCTCCTAGTGTAGTATGTTGATTCTTGAACACAGTTACTTTATGAGTCTTGGCCGTGGCCCTAAGCACTTTGTTTTCCAGTATTACCACCGGATACATAAATGCCACAGACACATGACTGGGTGAACTTTTTCAGATTGTGACTCAGCTTTGCTAAAGTCCCCAGTTAGAGGTGTCCAGAGCTCTTAAGCACACTCTTTTTGCTTTGGATCACGACTTTAACCACTCAGTCTCAAGTTTTTTCACTTGGACCTGCATGCCACAAGCACATGGTTAGGGACAGCTTGATTTAGCCGCTTAGGTCTGGAATTACTTCCTTGGACCCTCCTATCCACTGATGCTCAAAGTCTTGGATCCTTTTCACCCTTGCCTTTTGGTTTTAAGGGCTATTGGCTTTTGTTCCTTTTCTTGATCCAATGATTCCTTGTAATTTTTTTTTACTGCTTTTTCTTGCTTCAAGAATCAAATTCATGATTTTTCAGATCATCAATAATATTTTTCGTGTTCCTCATTCTTTCAGGAGCCAACATTCGTCAAATTCAGGATAAAATATGCACTGTTCAAGCATTCATTCAGAGAACAAAAAGTATTGCCACCACATATAATTAATTATAATTTTTATTATTAAGAACTCGAAAAATATAAATTACTTCTTTATTCTAAAAATCTACTATTTTATTCATGTCTGATGATGATGAGAAAAATAAATTATAACTTAATTGGAAATAAAACCAGAATAGATATGCTAATTACTACTACTACTACTACTATATATCTTCTAAGGTAAATTTCTATAATAACACTATCACAGAGTTAAAGCTAAAATTAGAACTCAACAACCTGTGTTTTGGGAAGTATATGTTCCTCTGATCTGTGGGGTGCTTGGTCCTTCAAGGATTAATTTCTGGCGCTTCAGCTCCCTTAAATCACGCCCTTGCTCTTCTTGTTCCTTGAGCGGTTTGCAAAGCATGCTACTTTGATTGTTCTGTTCTTCCTTTATTTGGTTCATAGCTTCTTGCAATTTGGAAATAGATGCCTCAAGATGTTCCCAATATTCGAATTGAGGAAGTTCTGGGAGGATTTCTTGTGCTCTCCTCTTGATTGGATCATCCTGCAGCTGTTGTCTTTCCATTGATATTTTAGTGATTGGCCTCTCAACTGAGATATACTCAGTTATTCCCATCTTCACTCCGGCATCTCTGTAGAGCATAGAAATTAAGCTTGGATAGGCCAATCTGGCATCCTTGGAGTTCTTATTTGCTATTTTGTATAGTTCACACAAGATCAGTTGATGGACTTCTACTTCTTTTCCCAACATGATGCAGTGAATCATCACTGCTCTTTTAATAGTAACTTCAGAACGGTTGCTGGTGGGCAATATAGAACGCCCTATGAAGTCCAGCCAGCCTCTGGCAGCTGGTTTAAGATCTTCTCTTTTGAGTTGATTTGGGGTGCCAGTGGTGCTGGTGGTCCACCTGGCTTCAGGGATGCATATATCCTCTAGAATCTTGTCCAGGCCTTTGTTTACCCTCATCATTCTCCTATTAAAGGAGTCTGGGTCATCTTTCATTTGAGGAAGCTTAAAGATCTCCCTGATTTTGTCAAGATGGGTATGAACAATCTTTCCTCTGACTAAGGTCCGATGGTCATAGAGGGCAGCTCCAATTATTCTTTGCCTGTCTGTCTGCCATAGATTAGCATAGAACTCCTGAACCATGTTCCTTCCCACTTTCGTTTCAGGATTAGCTAGGATTTTCCAGTTCCTGTTTCGAATTTGTTCTTGGATCTCCGGATATTCATCTTCTTTTAGATCGAACTCGACTTCCGGGATCCCAGACTCTCTTGACACTTATCCTACATTGCCAAGGGCTCCTGAGTACAAGCCTAAAATGCCATATCCTCAGAGACTTCAAAAGGAGACCAAGAAGAAGTAGTTTTCAAAGTTCTTAGAAGTCTTCCGAAAGTTGCAAATCAATATTCCTTTTGCTGAAGTTTTGGAGCAAATGCCTCTTTATGTCAAGTTCATGAAGGAGCTGTTGTCAAAGAAGAAGCCTTTAAAGGGAGATGAGATAGTGGTCCTGACTAAGAAATGTAGTGCCATAATTCAGAATAACTTGCCAAGAAAGATGCCAGATCCAGGGAGCTTTCAAATTCCATGTACCATTGGGAGCACCACCTTTGAGAAATCCCTATGTGATTTGGGGGCAAGCATAAATCTAATGTCCTTATCTATGATGAAGAACTTGCAAATCCAAGAGGCACAACCCACAAGGATAGCATTACAAATGGCAGACAAATCTCTAAAGCCTGCATATGGATTAGTGGAGAATATCTTTGTCAAAGTGGGTAAGTTCTTCCTCCCAGCAGATTTCGTGATTCTTGACACGGGGGAGGATGAGAATGCCTTTATATTTCTAGGAAGGCCATTCCTAGCTACTGAGAAAGCTCTAATTAATGTGCAAGAAGGTGAATTAGTGCTTAGAGTGCATGATGAGCAACTGGTCTTTCATATCTTCAAAGATATACATTCAGCAGGTGAAGAAGAGAGGTGCATGTAGACTGAGCTTATTACTCCAAACCTTCAAGAACCCCCTGATGATGCACAACAGAATCAACAACTCAAACCCCCTTTGGTGACAATCAATAAAATTCCTCTTGACATCAAACCTAAGTTTGGTGTCGGAAATGCATCATCCGCCAAGGAGGAGGTTATCAAAAAGAAGAAAGTACACAGGGGATGGAGAAACAAAAAGATTCCCTCTGAAGATTTCTTCCCAGGAATGAAGGTGGTGTTGACTAGTGATCGAATGTTGACTTATACAGTAATCCGAATCCTCTCTCTGGAGCATATTGAGCTACTCTATGGAGACACAGGAAAGAAGTTCAAAGTGAAGGGTGAAGAGTCGAGCCCCTATGATCCTCCTCCTTAGAGGATGACGTTGGGATTTTTGCCAGTAAAGAATTTCATAAAAACAGTCGCGTTGTAGATATAGTCTCTAAATCGACAGAAATCCCTTCGTACAAAGTTTTGGTTGTCACAAGTAACAAACCCCTTTAAAATTGATAACCGAGTATTAAACCTCGGGTCGTCTTCTCAAGGAATTGCAGGGAGGTATGTTCTTATTATTGGCTATGAAAAAGATAAAATTAGGGTTTTGAGAATGAGGAATAAATATGGCAAATAATTTAAATGATAATTAAAATAAATAAATACTGTAAAACAAATCCTTTGGCAAGGTACGAGAAATTGGAAATTCAGACTTAGTTATTCTTATCAATAATAATGAAAGTTGAATCTTAATTCCACTTAGTCAACCTTTGCTAAAGCAAAGGAAAGTCAAGGGACTAATTAATTGACTTTCGAATCCTATTTATTTCCTAAGAAAAGGTTGGGATTATTGAAGTTCAGTTCAATTAGCAAAGATAACAGTTATCAATTATGTTGAGCTAAGATAACTCCTGAGTTACTGATTTCTCAACCAAGACCAAAAGGAAGGAAATTAAATCTACTGGAATAACAATATCTTCAGATTAGGGATAATAAAAAAGGGACAATCATAAACTGAAATACCTCAAATTATATTAAATAAAAATGTCAATTCTAACATGGACAATATCAATAGCCAATTGGGCAACATCAATCAAACACAATAAAAGCTTCAGAGTAAACAAAAATAGAAGAGAAATTAAATAGTAAAAGGAATATTGAATCTGGGATTGAGAGTCACTCTTAAAAACCAAGAGAAGTCCTAAATCCTAGTTTCTAAAAATCCTAATTTCTAATCCTAATCCTAATCCTAAGAGAGAGGAGAGAACCTCTCTCTCTGAAAACTACATCTAAATTATAAAAAGTGAATTATGAAAGCCTCCTCATGAATGGATGCATTCCCCCACTTTATAGCCTCTAATCTGTGTTCTCTGGGCCAAAAACTGGGTCAGAAACAGCCCAGAAATCACTTCCAGCCCTTTCTGGTCCATACAAGTCGCGGAAAAGTGACGCAGCCGCATGGCTCACGCTGCCGCACGGGTTGCGTTCCTACTAGGTCACGCGTCCGCGTGACTCACGCGTTCGCGTCGCCTGGCGTCGGGGCAGCTATGGCAAATTAAATATCAAATCGAAGCCCCGGACGTTAGCTTTCCAACACAACTGGAACCGCGTCGTTTGGACCTCTATTGCTAAAGTTATAGCCGTTTGAGTGCGAAGAGGTCAGGCTGGACAGCTTAGCAGTTTCTCCAACTTATTGTATTCCTTCTACTTTTGCATGCTTCCTTTCCATCCTCTAAGTCATTCCTGCCCTATAATCTCTGAAAACACTTAACACACATATCAAGGCATCTAATGATAATAAGAGAGGATTAATATTGGCAAGTATAAGTCCAAAGAAACATGTTTTCAATCAAAGCACATAATTAGGAAGGAAAATGTAAAACATGCAAATAGTATGAATAAGTGGGTAAAGAGTAGATAAAAACCACTCAATTGAGCACAAGATAAACCATAAAATATGGGTTTATCAACCTCCCCACACTTAAACATTAGCATGTCCTCATGCTAAGCTCAAGAGAAACTATAAAGATGAAGAGGAATGATAGAATGTATGAGATGCAACCTATGAATGCAACTAAATGAAAAATGTTTCTACTTACTTGGTTAAAAGCAAATAAATCCCCAAGAATAAATATGAACTGGATTTCACTAATTCAAATCATAAAAATGAAGTACAAATAGACTTGTAGAAGAAAATAGCTCATGAAATCCGGGAACAAAGAATCGAGCATCGAACCCTCACTTAGTAGTGTATATCACTCTAATCACTCAAGTGTTTTAGGTTCGATTCTCTCAATTCTCTACTAACCTTTCTTTCTAAGGCTTGCTCTTCATCTAACAATCAACATAAATTTAATGCATAAATACACATATCAAGAGGTCTTTTAAGGGTTGTAATGGGGTTAGGGTCAAGGTAGGATTGTATTTGGCCAAGTGGACTAAAATCTGAATCCTTAATTAACTTAAAATTTCCCACCTAACTTAAACAATCCATGTAATCATAATACAACATCTAACCATCCATTAACCATGTTTTCCACATATTCATGCATTCTAATTTCAAGTATAACTCATATGCATTGCTTTCACCACTTACTTTGGGGCATTTTGTCCCCTTTCACTTGTTTTGCTCTTTCTTTCTCTCTTTTTTTTTTCAATGCATATGATTAATTTATTGAATGCATGAACATGTCCTAAACATTTTTTTCAGAAATTTCTAACATACTCAATTCTCAAACCAGATGTTTCCAAACCCACTTTTTCCCATACTTAATTCATAAGCATTCTCACTAATCTAAGCTAACCAAGGATTCAAATTAAGGACATTATTGTTTTTTGCTTAGAGTTAATGATGTGCTAAAGTAAAGAATAAAGGGGTAAAATATGCTCAATATTAGTTTGCAAGAGGTAATGAAAGGTAAGGCCATATGGGTATGTAAGCTCAGTGAAACAAAGGCCTCAATCATGTAAGTGCATGCATACATCAAATAATGGAAATATAGAATTAAGCAAGACAGAGATCACAATTTTAGAGAGAAAAATACACACCAAAAATAAAATATTGGTTGATAAAATGCAACCAATCAAATAGGCTCAAAATCTCACTGGCTTTGTGTGTTCGAACTTTAAACCATGTTCCAAAATAATATTTCTTTCATACAAGTTTTTCAAAAAGTTTTATTCAAATTAGTGAAAAAAAAATTTCTTGAAAAGGAAAATATTACTTTAACCAAGTGGTAAAATATGCACAAAAAGAAACAAGCATGCAAATGCAACAATGAAAAACAAAAATTGGTGTTGAGAAGGGGCTAACTAACCCGTGGAGATCGGTATTGACCTCCCCACACTTAAAGATTGCACCGTCCTCGGTGCATGCTGAGAAGTACAGGTGGGCGGGTGTTGTGATTCCTCAGCTGTTGCTCGTTGTAGAAGCTTTCTCCTTACCCGTTCTGGTGGCCAGTCTGAAAAAGGGAGAAGAGAAAGGGATATGAAGTCAAAGGTGTAGAACAAAGAGGACGGCGGTACGAGTGAATAGCATGCCAAGTAAGAAAAATAGTGAATGGAAGACATGGTCGCGATTCCATGTGATCAGTTCATCAATGGAAATATAGCAAGGCATGGGGAGTATTGGATGCAAGATGTTTATTAGCATGCCGGCAAGGGCATGAGTAGCATAGATCAAGCATCAAAAGCTTTAATGTATTGTTAGTCGTAAGAAACTAACAATAACGTTTGTAATGACAATTATATTTAATTAATAAAATATAAAAAGGGTTTGGTGAAAAGCAAGCATTTATAGTAGAAGATTAAAAGAAATCTTTAAAAATAGTGCACAATGCCATACGGGCGTTTTCACAAACACATAGCATGCATGGTAAATAAGCTATTTGAAAGTATTAAATTGAACATGCAAGCAACCCTTTAAAAATTAATATAATTGTCAAACAATTCCTTTAATAATCCATAAGCAAGATATGGTAAATAATTACCCAAATAAATTTCTAACACCAATGAAAATAATGCAATGAATGAAAGTATGCAAATGAATTAAATGAAAGATAAGAAGAATGAGAAGGGAAAGAAGGGAAAAGGAAGCAAATAAGAAAGGGGGAGGAAAAATTAGTATTGGGGAAGAAAAGATAAAATATTTTGGCATATAAGGTTAAGGTGTGCGACGCTGGCGACGCGGTCGCGTGGGTGACGCGGCCGCGTGGTGCGCAATAAGGTTAAGCGACGCGGACGCGTGGGTCACGCGATCGCGTGACTCGATTTGTGCTAGTGGCGCGAGTGCAGCCTCGTGCTCGCACAACTCTCTGTTCAAAATCTTATTAGTGCCAAATTTTAAGTGACGCGATCGCATGGGGCATGCGATCGTGTGAGTGGGCTTTAAAGGAATATGACGCGGTCGCGTGGGTCACGCGGCCGCGTGGGTCACGCGGCCGCGTGGGAAGGATTATGCGTTCAGCACCAATCCAGCACCACTCGCGCACAACTTTCGGGTGTGCACCACTTTGACGTCGAAATCTTGGTCACGCGGCCGCGTGAGGCACGCGGTCGCGTAGGAGGCATGTTTCTCATGTGACGCGGACGCGTCAGCGACGCGGTCGCGTGGATCAATTTGTGCCATTGGCACGCCTCCAGCCACGCTCTCGCGTGACTCTCTGTTCATTTTATTATTCTCTCCCACACATGCGACGCGGACGCGTCAATGAGGCGGTCGCGTCGCATGAAATTTTTTTTTGTAAAATGCAGAATGCAATGCTTAATGTAAATGCTATGCATGATTCCAGGTTCAATAAAATAAAATAAAATTCAAAAACAAACAAAACTAAATAAAATTAAAATTGAGAAAGGAACGATTATACCATGGTGGGTTGTCTCCCACCTAGCACTTTTAGTTAAAGTCCTTAAGTTGGACATTTGGTGAGCTCCCTGTTATGGTAGCTTATGCTTGTATTCATCTAGGAATCTCCACCAATGTTTGTATCTCCAGTAACCTCCGTGGTCCCAAACTAGGCGCAGAAAGCCTTCAAGTAAGTTGAAGCAAGTGACAAGGCCCCAAGAGTGGTGATTGGTAGAATGGATTCCGGGGTCCCAGACCTTGCCTTTGCACCCGTCTTTTGGTTTAGCAATATTGTTCCATCTGGGTGGCAAGCAGTCTGAATTCTCACGTAAGCGGCCAAACAACTTCCTAGACCCATTCAGTTGAGCTTTACACCAACCTTTGCGTTTAGACTTTGAGCTTCCAACCATGATGAACCTTGCAGGACAATTCTTGCCACTGACCATCTTCCTCTTACTCTTAATGCCACAAAGAGCTCTAAGTTGACCATCCGTCTCCAGTAGCCCATATTCAAGTGGAATTAGAAAGCTAAAGGATATGAATTTTACCCACTTGAATGTTGTGAAGGATGATGGCAACTTAGGGGGAGGTATTTTTAATGAAATTGCAAGCTCCACTCCCCTGTGCTCTTCTCTGATAATTACCACCTCTTTGCAAGATTCTTTAATTTCAACCTCTTCCTCTTGGTAGCTTTCTTCCAATTTAATCTTCTCTTCATTGCTTTCCAAGGGCATGGGAGGTTGTGCTTCTTCTTCTTGAATCTCCATCTCTTGATCAACCTCTTCCAAGTCTTCAACTGTGATATGCCTTGGGGGTTGTACACCCTCCTCAACATCAATTGCAATCGTCTTGAAAGGAGGCTCTATGTTTTGACTTTCCCATGGAGGTTCAGCATCTCCTAAGTCTTCAACCAATTCTTCTTCTTCAATAATTTCGGCTTCCTCTACTTGTTCCAATACAAAGTCATGCTCCGTACTGTTCACTGGAGTTTCTAGTATCTCCTTCATACTACGTTCTTCATTAGATTGTCCACATGAAGCCATGGGGGTTCCTTGAGTGTCCGAACGTCGGGAAGCTAATTGACTCATTATTTCTTGCCCCAATTGATGCATGGTTGCCTGACATCGATCCACTGTTTCCTTGAGACGATCCTTTGTCTCTTAACGCACTCGGCTTTCATAAATAGAATCATAGTGCTCTTGGATTTATGGATATGGAGATGGTGAATATTGAGGTGGTGGTTTTTGTGAGTAATTGGGTTGGAATTGGGGAGGTTCTATATATGGTTCATATGGCTCATAAGGTGGTTGGTATGTGATGAGCGGATAATTTGTACGCTTTTTGGCATTGTTTTTAGTATGTTTTTAGTATGATCTAGTTAGTTTTTAGTATATTTTTATTAGTTTTTAGTTAAAATTCACTTTTCTGGACTTTACCATGAGTTTGTGTGTTTTTCTGTGATTTCAGGTATTTTCTGGCTGAAATTGAGGGACCTGAGCAAAAATCTGATTCAGAGACTGAAAAGGACTGCAGATGCTGTTGGATTCTGACCTCCTTGCACTCGAAGTGGATTTTCTGGAGCTACAGAAGCCCAATTGGCGCGCTCTCAACGGCGTTGGAAAGTAGACATCCTGGGCTTTCCAGCAATATATGATAGTCCATACTTTGCCCAAGATTTGATGGCCCAAATCGGCGTTCAAAGTCACCTTCAGAATTCCCAGCGTTAAACGCCGGAACTGGCACCAAAATGGGAGTTAAACGCCCAAACTGGCACAAAAGCTGGCGTTTAACTCCAAGAAGAGTATCTACACGAAAATGCTTCATTGCTCAGCCCAAGCACACACCAAGTGGGCCCGGAAGTGGATTTTTATGTCATTTACTCATCTTTGTAATTCTTAAGCTACTAGTTCCCTATAAATAGGACCTTTTACTATTGTATTTTCATCTTAGTTTTTCTGGTTCCCTCTCTGGGACCGAAGCCAATGATCACTTTTGTTCTTATGTATCTTCAACGGTGGAGTTTCTACACACCATAGATTAAGGTGTGGAGCTCTGCTGTACCTCGAGTATTAATGCAATTACTATTGTTCTTCTATTCAATTCCGCTTGTTCTTGTTCCAAGATATCACTTGTTCTTCAACTTGATGAATGTGATGATCCGTGACACTCATCATCATTCTCACCTATGAACGTGTGACTGACAACCACCTCCGTTCTACCTTAGATTGGGTGAATATCTCTTGGATTCCTGATACACGATGCATGGTTGATCGCCTGACAACCGAGTGCTCGCCTGACAAACGAGCCAGCCATTCCGTGAGATCAGAGTCTTCGTGGTATAGGCCAGAATTGATGGCGGCATTCAAGAGAATCCGGAAGGTCTAACCTTGTCTGTGGTATTCTGAGTAGGATTCAATGATTGAATGACTGTGACGTGCTTCAAACTCCTGAGGGCGGGGCGTTAGTGACAGACGCAAAAGAATCACTGGATTCTATTCCGGCCTGATTGAGAACCGACAGATGGATAGCCGTGCCGTGACAGGGTGCGTTGAACATTTCCACTGAGAGGATGGGAGGTAGCCACTGACAACGGTGAAACCCTTGCATAAGCTTGCCATGGAAAGGAGTAAGAAGGATTGAATGAAGACAGTAGGAAGGCAGAGAGACGGAAGGGACAAAGCATCTCCATTCACTTATCTGAAATTCTCACCAATGGAATACATAAGTATCTCTATCTTTATCTTTATGTTTTATTCATATATCATTCATAACCATTTGAGTCTGCCTGACTAAGATTTACAAGGTGACCATAGCTTGCTTCATACCAACAATCTCCGTGGGATCGACCCTTACTCGCGTAAGGTTTATTACTTGGACGACCCAGTGCACTTGCTGGTTAGTTGTGCGGAGTTGTGATAAAGAGTTGAGATTGCAATGAGCGTACCATGTTGATGGCGTCATTGATGATCACAATTTCGTGCACCAAGTTTTTGGCGCCGTTGCCGGGGATTGTTGAGTTTGGACAACTGACGGTTCATCTTGTTGCTTAGATTAGGTATTTTTCAGAGTTCTTAAGAATGAATTCTAGTGTTTCAAGGTGATGATCCTATCATCACCAAAGCTGATTGATTCTCATCAATTTAGCTCTTGAATGCAATGTCCTGCTGAAGCTTGGCTATCCATGTCTAATTCCTTTAGACTGAAGCTTTAGACTAACATTGCATGATTCTTGGAATTCTCATTAAGAATTTTGATACCTTTATTTTCTTTTTCCACTTAATTTTCGAAAAAAGCACAAAAAAAATTACAAAATCATAAAAACCAAAAATATTTTATGTTTCTTGTTTGAGTCTAGTGTCTAATTTTAAGTTTGGTGTCTTGCATGCATTGTTTATTTGATCTTGGTTCTATTTTCAAGTCAATAATACAGAGGATTGAAGATTCAGAACATACAGCAGAGGAACTACACAGAAAAAGCTGGGCGTTCAAAACGCCCAGTGAAGAAGGACAGACTGGCGTTTAAACGCCAGCCAGGGTGCCTGGCTGGGCGTTTAACGCCCAAAAAGGTAGAGCATTGGGCGTTAAACGCCAGAATGTGCACAATTCTGGGCGTTTAACGCCAGGATGGCATAGGAGGGAAGATTTTGTTTTTAATGCAAATTTTTTTCAAGTTTTCAAAGTTTTTCAAAATCAAATCTTTTTCAAATCATATCTTCTCAATCATATGTTTTCAAAATCAATTTCTTTCCTTTTTCAAAGATACTTGCTAACAATTAATGATTTGATTGAACATTTTAAGTATGTTGCCTTTTCTGTTGAGAAAGGTTTAATGTTTGAATCATATCTTTTCTTGTTAGCCAAGTCATTAATTTTTAAAATCAAATCTTTTTAAAATTTTTTTCAAATCATATCTTTTTAAAAGCATAATTTTTCAAACATATCTTTTTAATCACATCTTTTTCAAAAATAGTTTTCAATCATATTTTTTTTTCAAAATCTTTTTCAAAAATCACTTGATTTCTTTCCCACTTTTAGTTTTCGAAAATTATCAATCAATTTTTCAAAATGTTTTTAAAATCTTTTTAACTTAATTTTCGAAAAATCTCTTCCCCTCTTCTCACATCCTTCTATTTATGGAGTATCACTCCTCCTCAATGCACATTTTGAACTCTATCTCACTAAGTTCGAATTCTTCTACCTCTTTCTTCTATTTTCCTTTTCCTCTGACACCTCAAGGAATCTCTATACTGTGACATAGAGGATTCCATATTCTCTTGTTCTCTTCTCTTTCATATGAGCAGGAACAAAGACAAAGGCATTCTTGTTGAAGCTGATCCTGAACCTGAAAGGACCTTGAAGTGAAAGTTAAGAGAAGCTAAGGCACAACTCTCTGCAGAGGACCTAACAGAAATCTTCAAAGAAGAAGAACCCATGGCAGCCAAAAACAACAACAATGCCAACAATGCAAGGAAGGTGCTTGGTGACTTTACTGCACCTACTCCCGACTTCTATGGGAGAAGCATCTCTATCCCTGCCATTGGAGCAAACAACTTTGAGCTTAAGCCTCAATTAGTTTCTCTAATGCAACAGAATTGCAAGTTCCATGGACTTCCATTGGAAGATCCTCATCAGTTCTTAGCTGAATTCTTGCAAATCTGTGACACTGTCAAGACTAATGGGGTTGACCCTGAGGTCTACAGACTAATGCTATTCCCTTTTGCTGTAAGAGACAGAGCTAGGACATGGTTGGATTCACAACCTAAAGAAAGCCTGAACTCTTGGGAAAAGCTAGTCAATGCCTTCTTGGCAAAGTTCTTTCCACCTCAAAAATTGAGTAAGCTTAAAGTGGAAGTCCAAACCTTCAGACAGAAGGAAGGAGAATCCCTCTATGAAGCTTGGGAAAGATACAAACAACTGATCAGAAAATGTCCTTCTGACATGCTTTCTGAATGGAGCATCATAGGTATTTTCTATGATGGTCTGTCTGAACTGTCCAAGATGTCTTTGGATAGCTCTGCTGGAGGATCTCTTCATCTGAAGAAGACGCCTACAGAAGCTCAAGAACTGATTGAAATGGTTGCAAATAACCAATTCATGTACACTTCTGAAAGGAATCCTGTGAACAATGGGACAAATCAGAAGAAAGGAGTTCTTGAGATTGATACTCTGAATGCCATATTAGCTCAGAACAAGATATTGACTCAGCAAGTCAATTTGATTTCTCAAAGTCTGTTTGGAATGCAAAATGCAACTGGCAGTACTAAGGATGCTTCATCTGAAGAGGAAGCTTATGATCCTGAGAACCCTTCAATGGAAGAGGTGAATTACATGGGAGAACCCTATGGAAACACCTATAATTCTTCATGGAGAAATCATCCAAATTTCTCATGGAAGGATCAACAGAGACCTCAACAAGGTTTCAACAACAATAATGGTGGAAGAAACAGGTTTAGCAATGGCAAGCCTTTTCCATCATCTTCTTAGCAACAGACAGAGAATTCTAAGCAGAGCCACTCTGACTTAGCAACCATGGTCTCTGATCTAATCAAAACCACTCAAAGTTTCATGACTGAAACAAGGTCCTCCATTAGAAATTTGGAGGCACAAGTGGGACAGCTGAGCAAGAAAATTACTGAACTCCTTCCTAGTACTCTTCCAAGCAATACAGAAGAAAATCCAAAAGGAAAGTGCAAGGCCATCAACATGGCCGAATGTGGAGGAGAGGAAGAGGCAGTGAACGCCACTGAGGAAGACCTCAATGGACGTCCACTGGCCTCCACTGAGTTCCCCAATGAGGAACCATGGGAATCTGAGGCTCAAAATGAGACCATAGAGATTCCATTGGACTTACTTCTGCCTTTCATGAGCTCTGATGAGTATTCCTCCTCTGAAGAGGATGAGTATGTCACTGAAGAGCAAGTTGCTAAATACCTTGGAGCAATCATGAAGCTAAATGACAAGTTATTTGGAAATGAGACTTGGAAGAACAAACCTCCTTTGCTCACCAAAGAACTGGATGACTTGTCTAGGCAGAAATTACCTCAAAAGAGACAAGATCCAGGGAAGTTTTCAATACCTTGTACCATAGGCACCATGACCTTCAAGAAGGCTCTGTGTGACTTAGGGTCAAGTGTAAACCTCATGCCTCTCTCTGTAATGGAGAAGCTAGGGATCTCTGAGGTACAAGCTGCAAGAATCACACTAGAGATGGCAGAAAATTCAAAGAAACAAGCCTATGGACTTGTAGAGAATGTTCTGGTAAAAATTGAAGACCATTACATCCCTACTGACTTCATAGTCCTAGAGACTGGGAAGTGCATGGATGAATCCATCATCCTTGGCAGACCCTTCCTAGCCACAGCAAAGGCTGTGATTAATGTTGATAGAGGTGAACTGATCATTCAAGTGAATGAAGAATCCTTTGTGTTTAAGGCTCAAGGATACCCCTCTGTCACCATGGAGAGGAAGCATGAAGAGCTTCTCTCAAAACAGAGTCAAACAGAGCCCCCACAGTCAAACTCTAAGTTTGGTGTTGGGAGGCCACAACCAAAGTCTAAGTTTGGTGTTGAACCCCCACTTTCAAACTCTAAGTTTGGTGTTGGGAGGTTCCAACATTGCTCTGAGCATTTGTGAGGCTCCATGAGAGCCCTCTGTCAAGCTACTGACATTAAAGAAGCGCTTGTTGGGAGGCAACCCAATGTTATATTTTATCTATTTTCCTTTGTTATTTTATGTTTTCTGTAGGTTGATGATCATGAGAAGTCACAAAATCAATTGAAAAAGCAAAAATAGAATGAAAAACAGGAAGAAAAATAGCACACCCTGGAGGAAGAACCTACTGGCGTTTAAACGCCAGTAAGGCTAGCAGGTGGGCGTTTAACGCCCAGTCTGGCACCATTTTGGGTGTTTAACGCCAGAAAGGGGCACCAGACTGGCGTTAAACGCCAGGAAAGGGCAAGAACCTGGCGTTAAACGCCAGAAATGGGCACCAGCCCGGCGTTTAACGCCAGAATTGGTGCAAAACGCATTTTTGCATGCCATTTGGTGCAGGGATGACTTTTCCTTGACACCTCAGGATCTGTGGACCCCACAGGATCCCCACCAACCCCACCACCCTCTCTCTTCTTCACCCATTCACCAATCACCTCAATACCTCTTCCCCCAAAACCCTTCACCTATCAAATCCCATCCTTCTCTTCACCACTCACATCCATCCTTCATGAAACCCCACCTACCTCACCATTCAAATTCAAACCACTTTCCCTCCCAAACCCACCCATAATGGCCGAACCCTACCCCTCCCCTCACCCCTATATAAACCCTTCTTCACTCCTTCATTTTCACACACCCTAAACACTACTTCTTCCCCCTTTGGCCGAAACATAAGCCTCCTCCATCTCCTCCATTTTCTTCTTCTTCTACTCTCTTCTTTCTTCTTTTGCTCGAGGACGAGCAAACCTTTTAGGTTTGGTGTGGTAAAAGCATTGCTTTTTGTTTTTCCATAACCATTTATGGCATCCAAGGCCGGAGAAACCTCTAGAAAGAGGAAAGGAAAGGCAAAAGCTTCCATCTCCGAGTCATGGGAGATGGAGAGATTCCTCTCAAGGGTGCATCAAGACCACTTCTATGAAGTTGTGGCCTTGAAGAAAGTGATCTCCGAGGTCCCTTTCAAACTCAAAAAGAGTGAATATCCGGAGATCCGACATGAGATTCGAAGAAGAGGTTGGGAAGTTCTTACCAACCCCATTCAACAAGTCGGAATCTTAATAGTTCAAGAGTTCTATGCCAATGCATGGATCACCAAGAGCCATGATCAAAGTGTGAACCCAAACCCAAAGAATTGGCTTACAATGGTTCGGGGTAAATACTTAGACTTTAGTCCGGAAAATGTGAGGTTGGCATTCAACTTGCCCATGATGCAAGGAGATGAACATCCTTACACAAGAAGGGTCAACTTTGATCAAAGGTTGGACCAAGTCCTCACTGACATTTGTGAAGAGGGCGCCCAATGGAAGAGAGATTCAAGAGGGAAGCCGGTTCAATTGAGAAGGCATGACCTCAAGCCCGTGGCTAGGGGATGGTTGGAGTTTATCCAACGCTCAATCATTCCCACTAGCAACCGGTCTGAAGTTACTCTAGACCGGGCCATCATGATTCATAGCATCATGATTGGAGAAGAAGTAGAAGTTCATGAGGTTATAGCCCAAGAACTCTATAAGGAGTCGACATAGAAGGAGACATCTTCATTGATGAGGACAAGCCCATCACTAAGAAAAGGATGGAGCAAACAAGAGACCCTACTCATCATGAAATCCCTGAGATATCTCAAGGGATGCACTTTCCTCCACAAAACTATTGGGAGCAAATTAATACCTCCCTAGGAGAATTGAGTTCCAACATGGGACAACTAAGGGTGGAGCACCAAGAACATTCTATCCTCCTCCATGAAATTAGAGAAGATCAAAGAATCATGAGAGAGGAGCAACAAAGACAAGGAAGAGACATTGAGGAGCTCAAGCACTCCATAAGATCTTCAAGAGGAAGAACAAGCCGCCATCACTAAGGTGGACCCGTTCTTTAATCTCCTTGTTCTTTATTTTCTTGCTTTTCGAATTTTCATGCTTATGTTTATCCATGTTTGTGTCTTATGATCATTAGTGTCTTAGTGTCTATGCCTTAAAGTTATGAATGTCCTATGAATCCATCACCTTTCTTAAATGAACAATGTTCTTAATTGAAAAAGAGAAGAATTGCATGAACTTTGAATTTTATAACAGATTAATTATTTTGATGTGGTGGGCAAGTCTTTCGTTTTCTGAATGTATGCTTAAACAGTGCATATGTCTTTTGAATTTGTGGTTCATGAATGTTAGCTCTTGAAAAAATGATGAAAAAGGAGACATGTTACTGAGGATCTGAAAAATCATAAAAATTATTCTTGAAGCAAGAAAAAGCAGTGAATACAAAAAAAAAAGAAGAGAAAAGAAGGAGAAAAACGAAAAAAAAAAGAAAAAGAGAAAGAAAAAGAAAGAAATAAGGTTGTGATCCAAGGCAAAAAGAGTGTGCTTAAGAACCCTGGACACCTCTAATTGGGGACTTTAGCAAAGCTGAGTCACAATCTGAAAAGGTTCACCCAATTATGTGTCTGTGGCATGAATGTATCCGGTGGTAATACTGGAAGACAGAGTGCTTTGGGCCACGGCCAAGACTCATTAAGTAGCTGTGTTCAAGAATCATCATACTTAACTAGGAGAATCAATAACACTATCTGGATTCTGAGTTCCTAAAGAAGCCAATCATTCTGAATTTCAAAGGATAAAGTGAGATGCCAAAACTATTCAGAGGCAAAAAGCTAAAAGCCCCGCTCATCTAATTAATACTGATCTTCATAGATATTTTTGGAGTTCATTGCATATTCTCTTCTTTTTATCTTATTTGATTTTCAGTTTCTTGGGGACAAGCAACAATTTAAGTTTGGTGTTGTGATGAACGGATAATTTGTACGCTTTTTGGCATTGTTTTTAGTATGATCTAGTTAGTTTTTAGTATATTTTTATTAGTTTTTAGTTAAAATTCACTTTTCTGGACTTTATCATGAGTTTGTGTGTTTTTCTATGATTTCAGGTATTTTCTGGCTGAAATTGAGGGAACTGAGCAAAAATCTGATTCAGAGACTGAAATGGATTGCAGATGCTGTGGATTCTGACCTCCCTGCACCTGAAGTGGATTTTCTGGAGCTACAGAAGTCCAATTGACGCGCTCTCAACGGCGTTGGAAAGTAGACATCCTGGGCTATCCAGCAATATATGATAGTCTATACTTTTCTCAAGATTTGATGGCCCAAACCGGTGTTCAAAGTCACCTTCAGAATTCCCAGCGTTAAACGCCGGAACTGGCACCAAAATGGGAGTTAAACGCCCAAACTGGCACAAAAGCTGGCGTTTAACTCCAAGAAGAGTATCTACACGAAAATGCTTCATTGCTCAGCCCAAGCACACACCAAGTGGGCCCGGAAGTGGATTTTTATGTCATTTACTCATCTTTGTAATTCTTAAGCTACTAGTTCCCTATAAATAGGACCTTTTACTATTGTATTTTCATCTTGGTTTTTCTGGTTCCCTCTCTGGGACCGAAGCCAATGATCACTTTTGTTCTTCTATTCAATTCCGCTTGTTCTTGTTCCAAGATATCACTTGTTCTTCAACTTGATGAATGTGATGATCCGTGACACTCATCATCATTCTCACCTATGAACGTGTGACTGACAACCACCTCCGTTCTACCTTAGATTGGGTGAATATCTCTTGGATTCCTGATACACGATGCATGGTTGATCGCCTGACAACTGAGTGCTCGCCTGACAAACGAGCCAGCCATTCCGTGAGATCAGAGTCTTCGTGGTATAGGCCAGAACTGATGGCGGCATTCAAGAGAATCCGGAAGGTCTAACCTTGTCTGTGGTATTCTGAGTAGGATTCAATGATTGAATGACTGTGACGTGCTTCAAACTCCTGAGGGCAGGGCGTTAGTGACAGACGCAAAAGAATCACTGGATTCTATTCCGGCCTGATTGAGAACCGACAGATGGATAGCCGTGCCGTGACAGTGTGCGTTGAACATTTCCACTGAGAGGATGGGAGGTAGCCACTGACAACGGTGAAACCCTTGCATAAGCTTGCCATGGAAAGGAGTAAGAAGGATTGAATGAAGACAGTAGGAAGGCAGAGAGACGGAATGGACAAAGCATCTCCATTCGCTTATCTGAAATCCTCACCAATGGAATACATAAGTATCTCTATCTTTATCTTTATGTTTTATTCATATATCATTCATAACCATTTGAGTCTGCTTGACTAAGATTTACAAGGTGACCATAGCTTGCTTCATACCAACAATCTCCGTGGGATCGACCCTTACTCGCGTAAGGTTTATTACTTGGACGACCCAGTGCACTTGCTGGTTAGTTGTGCGGAGTTGTGATAAAGAGTTGAGATTGCAATGAGCGTACCATGTTGATGGCGTCATTGATGATCACAATTTCGTGCACCAGTATGGTGGTTGAGGGTTAGGGTTATATGGAAGTGAATGGCGGAAAGAAGCTTGTGAGTGTGGTGGTTCGAGGTTATGTTGAGAGGGTGGCCTATATGCACGGGGTGGGGCTTGTTGGTAGTTACAAGGTTGTCCACCATGTCTTTTAGCTGGGTATGCATTGTAGAATGGTCTTTGTCCAGGATATCTCGGAGGGTGTTGCTGCCTAAAGGGTTGATTAGATCCTCTTGGCTCCATCCATCCTTGATTGCTCTGACCTTGATGCATATTCCTGCTATAACTTCTATTTCCTTCAACAAAATTAGAACCAAACTCAAAGCGAGAGGGGTGAGAGTTCATGGTAGCAAATAAAATTAAAAAGGAAAATTAAAAATAAATAAACAAACAAAAGAAAAATATTTACAATAACCAATAATAAGGCACACGTTAGCAGTTCCCCGGCAACGGCGCCATTTTGACGTTGGGATTTTTGCCAGTAAAGAATTTCATAAAAACAGTCGCGTTGTAGATATAGTCTCTAAACCGACAGAAATCCCTTCGTACAAAGTTTGGTTGTCACAAGTAACAAACCCCTTTAAAATTGATAACCGAATATTAAACCTCAGGTCGTCTTCTCAAGGAATTGCAGGGAGGTATGTTCTTATTATTGGCTATGAAAAAGATAAAATTGGGGTTTTGAGAATGAGGAATAAATATGGCAAATGATTTAAATGACAATTAAAATAAATAAATACTGTAAAACAAATCCTTTGGCAAGGTACGAGAAATTGAAAATCCAGACTTAGTTATTCTTATCAATAATAATGAAAGTTGAATCTTAATTCCACTTAGTCAACCTTTGCTAAAGCAAAGGAAAGTCAAGGGACTAATTAATTGACCTTCGAATCCTATTTATTTCCTAAGAAAAGGTTGGGATTATTGAAGTTCAGTTCAATTAGCAAAGATAACAGTTATCAATTATGTTGAGCTAAGATAACTCCTGAGTTACTGATTTCTCAACCAAGACCAAAAGGAAGGAAATTAAATCTATTGGAATAACAATATCTTCAGATTAGGGATAATAAAAAAGGGACAATCATAAATTGAAATACCTCAAATTATCTTAAATAAAAATGTCAATTCTAACATGGACAATATCAACAGCCAATTGGGCAACATCAATCAAACACAATAAAAGCTTCAGAGTAAACAAAAATAGAAGAGAAATTAAATAGTAAAAGAAATATTGAATCTAGGATTGAGAGTCACTCTTAAAAACCAAGAGAAGTCCTAAATCCTAGTTTCTAAAAATCCTAATTTCTAATCCTAATCCTAATCCTAAGAGAGAGGAGAGAACCTCTCTCTCTGAAAACTACATCTAAATTATAAAAAGTGAATTATGAAAGCCTCCTCATGAATGGATGCATTTCCCCACTTTATAGCCTCTAATCTGTGTTCTCTGGGCCGAAAACTGGGTCAGAAACAGCCCAGAAATCACTTCCAGCGCTTTCTGGTCCATACAGGTCGTGGAAAAGTGACGCGGCCGCATGGCTCACGCGGCCGCGCGGGTTGCGTTCCTACCAGGTCACGCGTCTGCGTGACTCACGCGTTCGCGTCGCCTGGCGTCGAGGCAACTATGGCAAATTATATATCAAATTGAAGCCCCGGACATTAGCTTTCCAACGCAACTGGAACCGCATCGTTTGGACCTCTGTAGCTAAAGTTATAGCCGTTTGAGTGCGAAGAGGTCAGGCTGGACAACTTAGCAGTTTCTCCAACTTATTGTATTCCTTCTACTTTTGCATGCTTCCTTTCCATTCTCTAAGTCATTCCTGCCCTATAATCTCTGAAAACACTTAACACACATATCAAGGTATCTAATGGTAATAAGAGAGGATTAACATTGGCTAGTATAAGTCCAAAGAAACATGTTTTCAATCAAAGCACATAATTAGGAAGGAAAATGTAAAACATGCAAATAGTATGAATAAGTGGGTAAAGAGTAGATAAAAACCACTCAATTGAGCACAAGATAAACCATGAAATATGGGTTTATTAGAGGAGCTGACTGTCAAGCTAATGACAGTAAAGAAGCGCTTGTCGGGAGGCAACCCGATCATTTCGTATCCTTAGTTTAATTTCCGTTGCGTTGGTTTTATTACTTAGTTGATTTTTATTGAGTTTTTACTGTTTTCCTTTGTTTTATGTGTGTTTTGATCATGCAGAAGTTTTAGAACAGGAACTGGACACTTAGAAAAATTTTTGCCCACCCTGAAGAGGTTTGACACGGTCTGGTTGGCGCCGAACTTGGGATTTCCAAGTTTGGCGCTGTGTGTGCATGCAGTTTGGAGTTTTTCCTCTGGAAGGCCCACGCTGAACTTGGAAAATCCCAAGTTCGACTTGTCGAATGACATAAACAGATGCAAGTTGGGAAGAAGTTGGCGCCGAACTTGATTCCCTTAAGTTTGGCGTGGGATTGACGTAAAAAAGGGGGAATACGCTTTGCCAGGGTGACGCCAAACTTGGCTCTCCTGACACTTGGCATGAGAAATTTCAAAAAAAAAAAGAGGGAGATGGCGCCGAACTTGACTCACACCAAATTCGGTGTGGAGGCAAATGATTCATACGGGACCTACGGTGCCGAACTTGATTCCAATCAAGTTTGGCGCCAACATCTCATACATCACCAAATCCCCAATTCAATCACCAAATCCTTCCCAAATCCCATTCCTATGATCCCCCTTCAATCACAAGATCCCCTTTCCCTTTTACAAATCCCCATAATTCTATCCCAACTTACGCAAACCATTAACCCCCCTCCTGATCCCATGCCCTTGTCCCCTTCCCAACCTTCTATAAAACCCGTGAACCCCACCCCCTTGTTCCCTATATATATATACTAGTGCAAGACCCGCGCTTTGCGCGGGCTAAATGTCAATCCGTTCAAAAAGATAGTCTTTATCCTTCCCTTGGTAAGATTAATAATAATATCCGTTGATTTAAATATAAAAAATTTCACCATTTTGTTATCCATTTGTATGTATGTGGTGAATGAAACCTACATGTAGATCTGATATCTGAAAAATTCTATTACTAACTTTTTATTGAAACATGCAATGTTACTCCCCAGGCCCACACACACCAAAACAAGCTATTCAAAGACGTTGAAATAAAAAATGGCATGTGCTATTGGTAAACTACTTCTTTAGTAAAAGTATGACAAAAAATTGAAATAATTATCAATTGGGCTCTTTTATATATTTAAAACAACATCACAATTATATATTAATTGAATTCTTTCACCTAAATATGAAACTTGACATCAGAACTCTAACATATGAATCACTCCAATAATCTAAAATTCTTAAAAAATATTGTGAGCCTTAATGCTCTAAAATCTACCTGTGATGACTAAAAAAGTGTATATAGATATCTAATTAATGTTGCACTTATCTAATATTTAGTTTTTCGTGCAATGATAAACCCCAATTTGACGGTTATCTTGTATTGAATTTAGAGTATTTTGATGACCTTTTCTCGCATTTAGCCTATGAATTAGCATGATTTTGTAATCTCTCCTGTATTTGTGCTTAAGTGTAAAAACATGCTTTTTAAGCCTTATTTTGATGAATTCTAAATCCATCCTTGATTCCATAAGATGCCTTGATGTATTTGCTAGTAATTCCAGGATTGAAATAGGCTAGGCATGGATCAAAGGGAGCAAGGAAGGAAGCATACAAGTGGAGAGAAGCATGAAAAGTCAAAGAAGTGAAATCAGCCGAGCACACCCACGCGCACAAGGCGCCCGCGCGCACATTGCAGAATCGACCAGGGACGCGCACGCGCACCGTGCGCGCACGCGTCGCAGTCCGCACATGACTTCATTAAAGCAACACGTGCCTGGCGATTTGGAAAGGTTTCTGAACCCATTTTGGTGCCAATTGCTGATAGAAAGGAATAAAAGGATCAAGGATTGAAGGGGAAAGGGAGGATGGAAGTTAGTTACCATTAGTCATAGTTTTAGTTTAGAGTAGTTTTAGAGAGAGAAGCTCTCACTTCTCTCTAGAATTAGAATTAGGTTTAGGTTAATCTCTCTTCTTAGATCTAGGTTTAATTCATGCTTTAATTCACTTCTTTTTTATCAAGTCTTAATCTTCTCCTCTTCCTCTTTCTAGTTATGTGCTTTAATAATTGTAATTCTTCACTTTGTTTTGGATAGATTGTTGCTGCTTTGTTTTCTTTCAATAATGCAATTTGAGGTAATTCATGATAATTGTGATTTCCTTGATTGTTGTTGTTAATTCATTTCAATAATTATTGTTAGATTCTACTCTTGTTATCAATTTACTATGCTTTCCTTTTATGCCTTCCAAGTGTTTGATAAAATGCTTGGTTGGATTTTAGTGTAGGTTTTGTCCCTCTTGGCCTAGGTAGAGTAATTAGTGACTCTTGAGTTATCTAATTCCTTTGTTGATTGATAGTTAGAAGTTGCTAATTAATTTGAATGCCTCTAAAGCTAGTCTTTCCTTTAGGAGTTGATTAGGACTTGAGGAATCAAATTGATTCATCCACTTGACTTTCCTCCATGGTTAGAGGTTAACTAAGTGGGAGCAATACATAATTCTCATCACAATTGAGAAGGATAACTAGGATAGGACTTCTAGTTCTCATATCTTGCCAAGAGCCTTGTTAGTTATTAGTTTATTTTCTTTGCCATTTACATTTCTTGTCCAAAATCTTAAAAACCCCAAATATAACTCACAACCAATAACAAGACACTTCATTACAATTCCTAGGGAGAACGATCCGAGGTCCAATACTTCGGTTTATAAATTTTAGGGGTTTGTACTAGTGACAAACAACTTTTTGTATGAAAGGATTATTGTTTGGTTTAGAAACTATACTTTACAACGAGATTTTATTAGTGAAATTCTAAATCGTCAAAAATCTAATCATCAAAATTGAACCCCATTTGTAGGGTTTATCTTGTATTGATTTTAGGGGATTTTATCACCTTTTACCCACATTTATTCAATGAAATAGCATGGTTTTGTATATTCTCCTTTAATTGTGCTTAAGAGTGAAAACATGCTTTTTAGGTCTTAAAATAAATAAATTTAATTCACCTTGATTCCATTAGATGCCTTGATATGTTTTTTAAGTGATTTAAGGTTTAGGAGGCAAAGATTGGATCAAGGGAATGAAGAAAGAAAGCATGAAAAGTTGGAGAACTCATGAAGAAATGAAAGAACCGGAAAGCTGTCAAGCCGTCCTCTTTGCACTTAAACGACCATAACTTGAGCTACAAAGGTTCAAATGATGCAGTTCTAGTTGGGTTGGAAAGCTAACATCCGGGGATTCGAAACGATATAAGATTTGCCATAGTTGCATCGCGCATAAGGGCGCGCACGCGCACGGTACGCGGACGCACCGATGGTGGCACATGACCCACTTAATGCAACACGTGGCCAGCGATTTTAGAAGCCTTGTGGGCCCAATCCAACTCATTTCTGATGCTATTTAAGCCAAGGATTGAATGGGAATCAACATACTTTACATACTTTAATCATTAGTCATAGTTTAGTAGTTAGAGTTAGTTTCTAGAGAGAGAAGCTCTCACTTCTCTCTAGGATTAGGATTAGGATTAGGTTTAGTTCTTAAGTCTAGATTTTAATTCATCTTCTTCTACTTCTATTCTCTTAATTCCTTGTTATTACATTCATCTTCCTCTATTCTTTTGTTGTAATTTCCTTTATGTTGTTCTTGCATTTCGTTGTAGATCTACTTTTGTTCCTTCCTTTCTCTTTCAATTCAATTCAAGGTAAATCATGATAATTGTGTTCCTTTTGATTGTTGTTGTTAATTCCTTTCAATAATTGTTGTTAGATTTCATTCTTGTTGTCAATTTACTATGCTTTTCTTTTGTGCCTTCCAAGTGTTTGATGAAATGCTTGGTTGGATTTTAGAGTAGAATTTTATACTCTTGGCTTGGAAAGGTAACTTAGGAATCTTGAGTTACTAATGTCCAAGTAATTGATGATTGGGATCCACTGACTCTAGTTCTCACTAATTGAATTAGTGGAGAGTTAGGACTTATGGACTAGGATTGATATAGCTCATTTGACTTTCATTTACTACTAGTTAGAGGATGATTTAATGAGATTAATCCTTGCCAATTCTCATATTGTGGTTAGTGATTAGGATAGAGATCCTTGACCACCAACCCTTGCCAAGACCTTTTTAGGCCTTAGTTTACTTTCTTGCCATTTATCTTTCATGCTTTTTATCAAAACCCCAAAAATGACTCACAACCAATAACAAGACACTTTATTGTAAATCCTAGGGAGAACGACCCAAGGTTTAAATACTTCGGTTTATAGATTTTAGGGGTTTGTACTTGTGACAAACAAATTTTTGCATGAAAGGATTATTGTTTGGTTTAGGAACTATACTTTACAACGAGAATTCATTAGTGAAATTCTAAACCGCCAAAGAATCCAATCATCAAAATGGCGCCGTTGCCGGGGATTTGCAATGGTGTTATGTTATTGGTTATTGTACATATGTGAATATTGTAAATAGCTTGTCTTTTGCTTGTTTACTAGATTTTGTTAGTTTTATTTTGTCTTTCCATAATGAATTCTCCCTATGGCTATGAGTTTGGTTCTAATTTTGTTGTAGGAAATGTGCACCTCAATGATGACACTTGATGAGCGGATAATTTATACGCTTTTTGGCATTGTTTTTAGGTAGTTTTTAGTAAGTTCAAGCTACTTTTAGGGATGTTTTCATTAGTTTTTATGTTAAATTCACATTTCTGGACTTTACTATGAGTTTGTGTGTTTTTCTGTGATTTCAGGTAATTTCTGGCTGAAATTAAGGGACTTGAGCAAAACTCTGAAAAAAGGCTAACAAAAGGACTACTGATGCTGTTGGAATCTGACCTCCCTGCACTCGAAATGGATTTTCTGGAGCTACAGAACTCCAAATGGCGCGCTCTTAACGGCGTTGGAAAGTAGACATCCAGGGCTTTCCAGCAATATATAATAGTTCATACTTTATTCGGAAATTGACGATGTAACTTGGCGTTGAACGCCAAGTACATGCTGCTGTCTGGAGTTAAACGCCAGAAAAACGTCATGATCCGGAGTTGAACGCCCAAAACACGTCATAACTTGGAGTTCAACTCCAAGAGAAGCCTCAGCTCGTGGATAGATCAAGCTCAGCCCAAACATACACCAAGTGGGCCCCGGAAGTGGATTTATGCATCAATTACTTACTCATGTAAACCCTAGTAGCTAGTTTATTATAAATAGAACATTTAACTATTGTATTAGACGTCTTTGACCAGATCCTGGATTGTAATTTGAATCCTGTGATCACGTTTTGGGGGCTGGCCATTCGGCCATTCCTGAACCTTTCATTTATGTATTTTCAACAGTGGAGTTTCTGCACACCATAGATTAAGGGTGTGGAGCTCTGCTGTACCTCAAGTTTCAATACAATTACTATTACTTTCTATTCAATTCTCTTTATTCTTATTCCAAGATATACGTTACACTTAACTTTGATGAATGTGATGATCCGTGACACTCATCATCATTCTCACCTATGAACGCGCGTGATTGACAACCACTTCCGTTCTACTCTAGGCCGGGCGCATATCTCTTAGATTCCCCAACAGAATCTTCGTGGTATAAGCTAGATAGATGGCGGCATTCATGAGGATCCGGAAAGTCTAAACCTTGTCTGTGGTATTCCGAGTAGGATTCTGGGATTGAATGACTGTGACGAGCTTCAAACTCGCGATTGCTGGGCGTGATGACAAACGCAAAAGGATCAATGGATCCTATTCCAACATGATCGAGAACCAACAGCTGATTAGCCGTGCTGTGACAGAGCATAGGAACGTTTTCACTGAGAGGATGGGATGTAGCCACTGACAACGGTGATGCCCTACATACAGCTTGCCATGGAAAGGAATAAGGAGGACTGGAAGAGTGAGTAGTGAAGTAGAGTTTCAAGAGGAGCACAGCATCTCCATACGCCAATCTGAAATTCTCACTATTGATTTACATAAGTATTTCTATCCTATTTTATTTTCTGTTTATTTTTATTAATCATATTTGATTTTCTAAATTCCATAATTTTATCCTCCTGATTGGGATTTACAAGATGACCATAGCTTGCTTCATACCAACAATCTCTGTGGGATCGACCCTTACTCACGTAAGGTATTACTTGGACGACCCAGTACACTTGCTGGTTAGTTGAACGGAGTTGTGTCCACACATAAGTGCCATAATAATGATTCCATACAACAACAAAGAATACTACATTGATGTGATCACAATTTCGTCCACCAAGTTTTTGGCGCCGTTGCCGGGGATTGTTCGAGTATGGACAACTGACGGTTCATCTTGTTGCTCAGATTAGGTAATTTTCTTTTCAAAAATCTTTTTCAAAATTTTTCTTTTATTTTTCGCTTTTCTAAACTTTATTTTCGAAAAAAAATAATAAAAATACAAAAAAATCATAAAATCATAAAAACAAAAAATATTTTGTGTTTCTTGTTTGAGTCTTGAGTCAATTTTTAAGTTTGGTGTCAATTGCATGCTTTAAAAATTTTTCTTACATTTTTTCAAAAACTTCATGCATTCATAGTGTTCTTCATGATCCTCAAGTTGTTCTTGGTAAGTCTTCTTGTTTGATCTTGATAATTTCTTGTCTTATGTCTTTTCTTGTTTTTCATGTGCATTTTTGCATTCATATTTTCCATGCATTAAAGATTTCTAAGTTTGGTGTCTTGCATGTTTTCTTTGCATTAAAAATTTTTCAAAAATATGTTCTTGATGTTCATCATGATCTTCAAAGTGTTCTTGGTGTTCATCTTGACATTCATAGCATTCTTGCATGCATTCATTGTTTTGATCTAAAAATTGCATGCATTGAGTATTTTTGTTGTTTTTCTCTCACATAATTAAAAATTCAAAAATCAAAAAAAAATTCTTTTCTTTATTTTTCTCCAAATTTTCGAAATTTTGGGTTGACTTGATCAAAAATTTTTAAAATTAGTTGTTTCTTACAAGTCAAGTCAAAATTTCAATTTTAAAAAATTTTATCTTTTTAAAATCTTTTTCAAAAATCATATCTTTTTTATTTTTTTTTATCATTTTCGAAAATTTCAAAATATTTTTTTTCAAATTATTTTCAAAATCTTTTTCTTATCTTTATATCATGTTTTCGAAAATTAGCTAACAATTAATGTGATTGGTTCAAAAATTTGAAGTTTGTTACTTTCTTGATAAGAAAGCTTCAATCTTTAAGTTCTAGAATCTTATCTTGTAGTTTCTTGTTAGTCAAGTCATTTTAAAAAAATTAAATCTTTTTTTAAAATATCTTTTTATTAAAATTTTTATCTTATCTTTTTATCTTATCTTTCTCAAAATTTTATCTTTTCAAATTTGATTTCAAATCTTTTTCAATCAACTAACTAACTTTTTGTTTGTTTCTTGTCTTTTTCAAAACCACCTAACTACTCTTCCCTCTTCAATTTTCGAAAATACCTCCCTCTTTTTTAAAAATTCTTTTTAATTAATAAATTGTTTTTAATTTTAATTTCAATTATATTTTATCTTTAATTTTCAAAAATTACTAACCTCTTTTTCAAAATTATTTTCGAAATTTCCCTTCTCTTTTCTTCTTCTATTTAATTAATTATTTACTAACACTTCTCTTCACCTCTCTTCATCCAAAAATCCGAATCCATCCTTCTACATTCTTCTCCCCTTTCTTCTTCTACTAACATAAAGGAATCTCTATACTGTGACATAGAGAAGTCCTCTTCTTTTCTTGTTTTCTTCTCTTTTATATGAGCAGGAACAAGGATAAAGGCACTCTTGTTGAAATTGATCCAGAACCTGAAAGGACTCTGAAGAGAAAATTAAGAGAAGCTAAGTTACAACAATCCAGAAACAACCTTTCAGAAATTTTCGAACAAGAGAAGGAGATGGCAGCTGAAAATAATAATAATGCAAGGAGAATGCTTGGTGACTTCACAAAGCCAACGTCCAAATTTGATGGAAGAAGCATCTCCATTCCTGCCATTGGAGCCAATAATTTTGAGCTGAAACCTCAGCTAGTTGCATTAATGCAACAAAACTGCAAGTTTTATGGACTTCCATCTGAAGATCCCTATCAGTTCTTAATTAAGTTCTTGCAGATCTGTGAGACTGTAAAGACGAATGGAGTTGATCCTGAAGTCTACAGACTCATGCTTTTCCCTTTTGCTGTAAGAGACAGAGCTAGAATATGGTTGGATTCACAACCCAAGGATAGCCTAGACTCCTGGGATAAGCTGGTCACTGCCTTCTTGGATAAATTCTTTCCTCCTCAAAAACTGAGCAAGCTGAGAGTGGATGTTCAAACCTTCAAACAAAAAGATGGTGAATCCCTCTATGAAGCTTGGGAAAGATACAAGCAGCTGACCAAAAGATGTCCATCTGACATGTTTTCAGAATGGACCATATTAGATATATTCTATTATGGTCTATCTGAATTTTCGAAAATGTCATTGGACCATTCTGCAGGTGGATCTATTCACCTGAAGAAAATGCCTGAAGAGGCTCAAGAACTCATTGACATGGTTGCAAATAACCAGTTTATGTACACTTCTGAGAGGAATTCCGTGAACAATGGGACACCTCAGAGGAAAGGAGTTCTTGAAATTGATGCTCTGAATGCCATATTGGCTCAGAACAAAGTGTTGACTCAACAGGTCAACATGATCTCTCAAAATCTGAATGGATGGCAACATGCATCCAACAGTACTAGAGAGGCAACTTCTAAAGAAGCTTATGATCCTGAGAACCCTGCCATGGCAGAGGTTAATTACATGGGTGAACCTTATGGAAACACCTATAACTCATCATGGAGAAATCATCCAAATTTCTCATGGAAGGATCAACAAAAACCTCAACAAGGTTTTAACAATGGTGGACGCAATAGGCTGAGCAATAGTAAGCCATATCCATCATCTTCTCAGCAACAGACAGAGAATTCTGAACAAAATACTTCTAATTTAGCCAATATAGTCTCTGATCTGTCAAAGGCCACTTTCAGTTTCATGAGTGAAACAAGATCCTCCATTAGAAATCTGGAGGCACAAGTGGGCCAGTTGAGTAAGAAAGTCAGTGAAACTCCTCCCAGTATTCTCCCAAGCAATACAGAAGAGAATCCAAAGGGAGAGTGCAAGGCCATTGATATAATCAATATGGCCAAATGCACAAGGGAGGAGGAGGACGAAAATCCTAGTGAGGAAGACCTTATGGGACGTCCCTCAAGCAAGAAGGAGTTTCCTATTAAGGATCCAAAGGAATCTGAGGCTCATATAGAGACCATAGAGATTCCATTAAATCTCCTTCTGCCATTCATGAGCTCTGAAGACTATTCTTCCTCTGAAGAGGATGAAGATGTAACTGGAGAGCAAGTTGCTCAATATTTAGGAGCTATCATGAAGCTGAATGCCAAGCTGTTTGGTAATGAGACTTGGGAAAGTGAACCCCCCTTGCTCATTAGTGAACTAGATACTTGGATTCAGAAAATTCTACCTCAAAAGAAACAAGATCCTGGCAAGTTCCTAATACCTTGTACCATAGGCACCATGACCTTTGAAAAGGCTCTGTGTGATCTGGGGTCAGGGATAAATCTTATGCCACTCTCTGTAATGGAGAAGCTGGGGATCATTGAGGTACAACCTGCCTTGTTCTCATTACAATTGGCAGACAAGTCATTGAGACAAGCTTATGGAATAGTAGAGGACGTGTTAGTAAAGGTTGAAGGCCTTTACATCCCTGCTGATTTCATAATCTTAGACACTAGGAAGGAAGAGGATGATTGCATCATCCTTGGGAGACCTTTCCTAGCCACAGCAGGAGCTGTGATAGATGTCAACAGAGGCGAATTAGTCCTTCAATTGAATGGGGACTACCTTGTGTTTAAGGCACATGGCCATCCCTCTGTGATAAAAGAGAGTAAGCATGAAGAGCTTCTCTCAGTTCAGAGTCAAGAAGAGCCCCCACAGTCAAACTCTAAGTTTGGTGTTGGGAGGCCACAACCAAACTTTAAGTTTGGTGTTAAGACCCCATATCCAAACTCTAAGTTTGGTGTTGGGACTATACAACATTGACCTGATCACCTTGTGGCTCCATGAGAGCCACTGTCAAGCTATTGACATTAAAGAAGCGCTTGTTGGGAGGCAACCCAATTTTATTTATCTAATTTTTATTTTATTGTTATTTTGTGTTTTATTAGGTACATGATCATGAGGAGTCACGAAAAAATCATAAAAATTAAAAACAGAATCAAAAACAGCAGAAAAAAAAAATCACACCCTGGAGGACGCATAGGCTGGCGTTCAATGCCAGTAAGATGCATCTGGCCGGCGTTCAACGCCAGAACAGAGCACCATTCTGGCGCTGAACGCCAGAAACAAGCAACATTCTGGCGCTGAACGCCAGGAATGTGCCTAGAGAAGAAAAGCTGGCGCTGAACGCCAGTAACAAGCATGAAACTGGCGTTCAACGCCAGAAACATGCTTTACATGGGCGTTGAACGCCCAGAACGTGCACCAATGGGCGTTTAAACGCCAGAATGGTATGCAAAGGCATTTTACATGCCTATTTGGTGCAGGGATGGAATTCCTTGACACCTCAGATCCTGTGGACCCCACAGGATCACCTCAGGATCTGTGGACCCCACAGGATCCCCACCTACCATATTCCCACCTTACCTCCTAATCCTAGTTTTTGTGATGACTCTTCCCCATATCACACTTCCCAAAACCCTTCACCAATCACCTCAATTCCTCTTCCCAACTACCCCCTTCACCACTCACATCCATCCACTCTTCCCCATAAACCCCACCTACCTTCAAAATTCAAAAACATTTTCCCACCCATCCCCACCCTAAATGGCCGAACATTCACTCCCCCCTCTCCCTATAAATACCCTTCCATTCTACTTCATTTTCACACAACACAACCCCCTCTTCTCCCACTTGACCGAACCTACTTCTCTCCCTCTCCTCCATATTTTCTTCTTCTTCTTCTTCTCTTCTTTCTTCTCTTGCTCGAGGACGAGCAATATTTTAAGTTTGGTGTGGTAAAAGCATAAGCTTTTTTTTGTTTTTCCATTACCATCAATGGCACCTAAGGCCGGAGTATCCTCTAGAAAAGGAAAAGGGAAGACAAAAGCTTCCACCTCCGAGTCATGGGAGATGGAAAGATTCATCTCCAAGAGCCATCAAGACCACTTCTATGATGTTGTGGCAAAGAAGAAGGTGATCCCCGAGGTCCCTTTCAAGCTCAAAAAGAATGAGTATCCGGAGATCCGACATGAAATCCAAAGAAGAGGTTGGGAAGTCCTAACCAACCCCATGCAACAAGTCAGAATCTTAATGGTTCAAGAGTTCTATGCCAATGCATGGATCACTAGGAACCATGATCAAAGTATGAACCCGAGTCCAAAGAATTATCTCACAATGGTTCGGGGGAAATACTTAGATTTTAGTCCGAAAAATGTGAGGTTGGCGTTTCACTTGCCCATGATGCAAGGAGATGAACGCCCCTACACTAGAAGGGTCAACTTTAATCAAAGGTTGGACCAAGTCCTTATGGACATATGTGTGGAAGGAGCTCAATGGAAGAGAGACTCCAAAGGCAAGCCAGTCCAACTAAGAAGACTGGACCTCAAGCCTGTGGCTAGAGGATGGTTGGAGTTCATTCAACGCTCCATCATTCCTACTAGCAACCGATCTGAAGTTACTGTGGATCGGGCCATCATGATTCATGGCATCATGATTGGAGAGGAAGTAGAAGTTCATGAGGTCATCTCCAATGAAATCTACAAAATAGCCGACAAGCCCTCACCCATGGCTAGGCTAGCTTTTTCTCACCTTATTTGCCATCTGTGTTACTCAGCTGGAGTCATCATAGAAGGAGACATCCTTATTGAAGAGGATAAGCCCATCACTAAGAAGAGGATGGAGCAGGCAAGAGAAGCCCCTCACGGTTCTCAAGAGATGCATGAGGAAGCTCATCATCAAGAAATCTCTGAGATGCCTCAAGGGATGCACTTTCCTCCCAACAACTATTGGGAACAACTCAACACCTCCTTAGAAGATTTGAGCCACAATGTTGAACAACTAAGGGTGGAACATCATGAGCACTCCATCATTCTCCATGAAATAAGAGAAGATCAAAGAGCAATGAGGGAGGAGCAACAAAGGCAAGGAAGGGACATAGAAGAGCTTAAGAACATCATTGGTCCTTCAAGAAGAAGACGCCACTAAAGGTGGATTCATTCCTTGTTCTTTATTTCTTTCTGTTTTCGGTTTTTAATGTTGTGTTTATCTATGTTTTGTGTCTTTATTTCATGATCATTAGTATGTAGTAACTATGTCTTAAAGCTATGAATAAAATCCATGAATCCTTTACCTCTCTTAAATGAAATATGTTTTAATTCAAAAGAACAAGAAGTACATGAATTTCGAATTTATCCTTGAATTTAATTTAATTATATTGATGTGGTGATAATACTTTTATTTTCTGAATGAATGCTTGAACAGTGCATGTGTCTTTTGATCTTGTTGTTTATGAATGTTAAAATTGTTGGCTCTTGAAAGAATGATGAACAAAGAGAAATGTTATTGATGATCTGAAAAATCATGAAATTGATTCTTGAAGCAAGAAAAAGCAGTGAAAAAGAAGAAGCTTGCGAAAAAAAAAATTTGGCGAAAAAAATATAGAAAGAAAAAGAAAAAGCAAGCAGAAAAAGCCAATAGCCCTTAAAACCAAAAGGCAAGGGAAAAAAGGATCCAAAGCTTTGAGCATCAATGGATAGGAGGGCCCAAGGAAATTAAATCCAGGCCTAAGCGGCTAAATCAAGCTGTCCCTAACCATGTGCTTGTGTCATGAAGGTCCAAGTGAAAAGCTTGAGACTGAGTGGTTAAAGTCGTGATCCAAAGCAAAAAAAGTGTGCTTAAGAGCTCTGGACACCACTAACTGGGGACTCTAGCAAAGCTAAGTCACAATCTGAAAAGGTTCACCCAGTTATGTGTCTGTGGCATTTATGTATCTGGTGGTAATACTGGAAAACAAAGTGCTTAGGGCCACGGCCAAGACTCATAAGTAGCTGTGTTCAAGAATCAACATACTTAACTAGGAAAGTCAATAACATTATCCGAAATTCTAAGTTCCTAGAGAAGCCAATCATTCTAAACTTCAAAGGAAAAAGTGAGATGCCAAAACTGTTCAGAAGCAAAAAGCTACAAGTCCCGCTCATCTAATTATAATTAATATTCATTGATATTCTGGAATTTATAGTATATTCTCTTCTTTTATCCTACTTGATTTTCGGTTGCTTGGGGACAAGCAACAATTTAAGTTTGGTGTTGTGATGAGCGGATAATTTATACGCTTTTTGGCATTGTTTTAAGGTAGTTTTTAGTAAGTTCAAGCTACTTTTAGGGATGTTTTCATTAGTTTTTATGTTAAATTCACATTTCTGGACTTTACTATGAGTTTGTGTGTCTTTCTGTGATTTCAGGTAATTTCTGGCTGAAATTGAGGGACTTGAGCAAAACTCTGAAAAAAGGCTAACAAAAGGACTACTGATGTTGTTGGAATCTGACCTCCCTGCACTCGAAATGGATTTTCTGGAGCTACAGAACTCCAAATGGCGCACTCTCAACGGCGTTGGAAAGTAGACATCCAGGGCTTTCCAGAAATATATAATAGTTCATACTTTATTCGGAAATTGACGATGTAACTTGGCGTTGAACGCCAAGTACATGCTGCTGTCTGGAGTTAAACGCCAGAAAAACGTCATGATCCGGAGTTGAACGCCCAAAACACGTCATAACTTGGAGTTCAACTCCAAAAGAAGCCTCAGCTCGTGGATAGATCAAGCTCAGCCCAAACATACACCAAGTGGGCCCCGGAAGTGGATTTATGCATCAATTACTTACTCATGTAAACCCTAGTAGCTAGTTTATTATAAATAGAACATTTAACTATTGTATTAGACGTCTTTGACCAGATCCTGGATTGTAATTTGAATCCTGTGATCACGTTTTGGGGGCTGGCCATTCGGCCATTCCTGAACCTTTCACTTATGTATTTTCAACAGTGGAGTTTCTGCACACCATAGATTAAGGGTGTGGAGCTCTGCTGTACCTCAAGTTTCAATACAATTACTATTACTTTCTATTCAATTCTCTTTTATTCTTATTCCAAGATATACGTTACACTTAACTTTGATGAATGTGATGATCCGTGACACTCATCATCATTCTCACCTATGAACGCGCGTGATTGACAACCACTTCCGTTCTACTCTAGGCCGAGCGCATATCTCTTAGATTCCCCAACAGAATCTTCGTGGTATAAGCTAGATAGATGGCGGCATTCATGAGGATCCGGAAAGTCTAAACCTTGTCTGTGGTATTCCGAGTAGGATTCTGGGATTGAATGACTGTGACGAGCTTCAAAATCGCGATTGCTGGGCGTGATGACAAACGCAAAAGGATCAATGGATCCTATTCCAACATGATCGAGAACCAACAGCTGATTAGCCGTGCTGTGACAGAGCATAGGAACGTTTTCACTGAGAGGATGGGATGTAGCCACTGACAACGGTGATGCCCTACATACAGCTTGCCATGGAAAGGAATAAGGAGGACTGGAAGAGTGAGTAGTGAAGTAGAGTTTCAAGAGGAGCACAGCATCTCCATACGCCTATCTAAAATTCTCACTATTGATTTACATAAGTATTTCTATCCTATTTTATTTTCTATTTATTTTTATTAATCATATTTGATTTTCTAAATTCCATAATTTTATCCTCCTGATTGGGATTTACAAGATGACCATAGCTTGCTTCATACCAACAATCTCTGTGGGATCGACCCTTACTCACGTAAGGTATTACTTGGACGACCCAGTACACTTGCTGGTTAGTTGAACGGAGTTGTGTCCACACATAAGTGCCATAATAATGATTCCATACAACAACAAAGAATACTACATTGATGTGATCACAATTTCGTCCACCAACACTCATTATGGATGGAACCAACAAAGATGGGAGGATCCTCAAGGAATTGATCACTCCTATTGGCAACAACCTCCGGATACTTATAGGTATAATTTCTATCCTAATGCATGCCAATTTAACGGCTATGATGATTCTTTTTGTGACACTCAACAACCACCATCATATGCCTATGAATCTCATCCTCAACATGAACCTCAACCATTCTCACAAGCATTTCATTACCAAACACCGCCCTATGACCCATATCCATCATATGACCAATCACCCATACCATATTCTTATGACCATTATGAGCAAGAACCCTTAGAACCACCACAACCCTATCAAGATTACTCCCAAGAACCACCTCAATACACACCATCTCCACAATTTTACCAAGAGGAACCACCTTCCTATTATGAACCCTCTCTCCAAAATGATGAACCTTCCTACTCACCCCAAACCCCAATAGACGATCCTCTCACTTTGTTACTTCAAGGACAAGAAGCCATGAAGCGGGATACACTTGAGTTTGTGACCAATTTGACCAAGGTGGTGCATACTTTAGCCCACCAATGCTTGAATACTCAAGGTACTTCCGTGACCACATGCGAAAAACCTAAAGAAGAGCAAAGTATGAAGGAGAAATTGGACAATCCAGTAGAGAAGGGAGAACTAAGTTTTGTGTTGGAACAATTAGAGAAGCCTATGATCATTGAAGAAAAGGAAGAGGTGGTTGAAGATTTAGGAGATGTTGAAAGTCCAAGGGAATGTAGCATCATGGAGCACTCTTCCAAGAAGCTTGATATTGATGTTGAGGAGGGTGCGCAACCTCCAAGGCATATCATCGTTGGAGACTTGGAAGAGGCTTATCAAGAGATGGATTCAATCATGGATGAATTTCTCTCTACAATGGAATCCTCTCCCATTGGACATGAAGTTAAAATTATAAAAGAATGTGCACAACCTCCCATACCCTTGGTGAGCAACGAAAAAGAGAGTGAATTGGAGGAGAGCTACCAAGAGGAAAAAGTTGGCATGGTGTATATCGAAATTGAAGAATATGAAGAGGTTGATCAAGAGATGGATTCATTCATCAATGAATTCCTATTCAAAATTGACTCACCTCCCATTGGGCAAGATGAAGTTCTTGAAGACAACACCAAGCCATGTGATAAAAGGGGAAAGGTTGAAATCGAGGAAGCTCGCAAAGAGGTGGAAATACACAAAGAAGAGCACAAGAAAGTAGACCTTACATTGTCTAAGTGTGGGGAGGTCTCCCTTCCCGAGTCACCATCCAACACAACATTCAAGTGGGTAAAATTCTTATCCATAAGCTTTACTTTCTCGCTTGAATATGGTTTGATTGAAACGGATGGACAACTTAGAGCTCTTTGTGGAATTAAAAGCAAGAATGAGTTGTGTATTGGTTGCAAGTTAGGAATTAGGCTCATTAAGGTCAAAGCTTCAAGGTATAGGAACGATGATTGGAAGAATGCCATTTTACAAGGGTCTCGACGGAAGGCTTGGTATGTTAAAGAGAATTCTATAGGTCAACCACCCGGAAAGAGAGAGTATGAAGACCAAATCGAAGACGGGTGCGAAAACAAGATATGGGATCCCGGTTCGCTATGTGAAGACCAACTATGGGGACTCATATCTTGGGTAGAACTTTGCCCAAGCTTGATGAAGATGGTTGGGAATTCTGTCAACCAATTGAGAAGCAAGGATCCTTGGAGATTCAAGGATGAGCACAAACATAAGCCACCATGACAATAAGCTCCTCAAAATGTCCAACTTAAGGACAATAAATAAAAGTGCTAGGTGGGAGACACCCCACCATGGTAAACTCTTTCCATACTCTTTTAGTTTTGTTAATAAGTAAATTGAGTTGCCATTGTAGGTAAATTCTCATTTTCATTTTTATCTTTTGTAAATATTGGTAGAATTAGTTTAATTTCATGTTTTTATTGGTTTGTTGAGTTTAGTTAGTAGTATAATATGATAAATAAGGTTTTAGGGTGTTTTGGCAGCTGTTTGGAGGATTGAAAGGCTTGGATTGGTGCAAGAACTTAGAAAAAAATTTTTGAAAAACAGAACACCATCCACGCGTGCGCGCACATAACGCGTACGCGCAACTGAGCATTTTTCGACCATCCACGTGGACGCGCACTCTACGCGTACGCGTGGATGCAAAATTTCACCTCCAGCCAAAAAACCCGAGAGTTAGGCCTGCACTGTGCGAACGTTGGGCCTAAGGCACAAGTCTATGCACGCGTGCGCGCACTTGGCGCGTACGCGCACACGATCTTAAGTTCGCAATGAACGCGCACGCACGCTGTGCGCGCGCGCGTCGATTGCACGATCTACACTCCTGGTACTTTTACCCGAGAGTTGTGCCAGACTTGGGCCGACATTATGCCTCCAGCCTAACTCGACATACGCGTGCGCGCACTTGGCGCGTACGCGCCCTTCGACCAATATACCTATTGACGCGTAAACGTGCATGACGCGCACGCGTCGGTAAAAAAAAGTTTTTTTTCTCATCTTCCATTTTCTTTTGTTCATTACATTCGCATACTTTTACTCTTTCCATTTTCATTTTGTTTCTATAGATGTTTTCAGTTTTTTTTCTAAGTGTCATTTCAATAATGGTGTTGAATTCTTATACTCAATTATTGAGACTCTCTTGCTTTATCTTGGTGCTTTGTGACCTGTTTAACATTAACTGAAATGTTTGTTCCACACACAAGGTAGTGCTTTAGTCCTTCCTAACTAATTATCCATTGTTTTTGTGCTTCATCATCATTGAGTTAGGTTGGGACCAAATGCCCTCATGCTTATCACTAATTGGTGGACGAAATTGTGATCCTCAAAGTTGGTCTCTTTGTACTTGTATGAAATTTAAATATTGGCTCTATCAAAAATACCCCAAAGAGATCATGGTATGATGAATTGGGATCTTAATAATCCCTGGTAATGGCACGTGTGATCACAACTCCGTTCAACTTAACCAGCAAGTGTACTGGGTCATCCAAGTAATACCTTACGTGAGTAAGGGTCGATCCCATAGAGATTGTTGGTATGAAGCAAGCTATGATTACCTTGTAAATCTCAGTTAGGCAGATTAAATGGTTTATGATAAGTTCAAAAATAAATAATAAACAGAAAATAAAATAGTAAATAGTTACTCATATAATTCCATGGTGGGAATTTCAGATAAGCATATGGAGATGCTGGTGCACGAAATTGCAATCACACTTTTGCAATCCCGCACAACTAACCAGCAAGTGCACTGGGTCGTCCAAGTAATACCTTACGTGAGTAAGGGTCGATCCCACGGAGATTGTCGGCTTGAAGCAAGCTATGGTTATCTTGTAAATCTTAGTCAGGATATCAGAAATTATCAGGGTTGATTGTGAAAAGCAAAAGAACATGAAATAAGTACTTGTTATGCAGTAATGGAGAATAGGTTGAGGTTTTGGAGATGCTCCATCTTCTGAATCTCTGCTTTCCTACTGTCTTCTTCATCAAACACGCAAAGCTCCTTCCATGGCAAGCTGTATGTAGGGTTTCACCGTTGTCAGTGGCTACCTCCCATCCTCTCAGTGGAAATGTTCAACGCACCCTGTCACGGCACGGCTATCCATCTGTCGGTTCTCAATCAGGCCGGAATAGAATCCAGTGATTCTTTTGCGTCTGTCACTAATGCCCCGCCTTCAGGAGTTTGAAGCTCGTCACAGTCATTCAATCATTGAATCCTACTCAGAATACCACAGACAAGGTTTAGACCTTCCGGATTCTCCTGAATGCCGCCATCAGTTCTAGCTTATACCACGAAGATTCTGATTAAAGAATCCAAGAGATATCTACTCAATCTAAGGTAGAACGGAGGTGGTTGTCAGGCACACGTTCATAGTTGAGAATATGATGAGTGTCACGGATCATCACATTCATCCGGGTTAAGAACAAGTGATATCTTAGAATGGAAGCAAGCATGATTGAATAAGAAACAGTAGTAATTGCATTAATCCATCAAGACACAGCAGAGCTCCTCACCCCCAACCATGGGGTTTAGAGACTCATGCCGTGGAAGGTACACAAAGAAAACGTATAAAGTGTCATGAGGTACAGATACAATGTCAAAAGATCCTATTAATAGTAAACTAGTAACCTAAGGTTCACAGAAGTGAGTAAATGACAGAAAAATCCACTTCCGGGCCCACTTGGTGTGTGCTTGGGCTGAGCATTGAAGCTTTCATGTGTAGAGACCTTTTCTGGAGTTAAACGCCAGCTTTCATGCCAGTTTGGGCGTTTAACTCCAAGTTTTATGCCAGTTCCAGCGTTAAACGCTGGAAATTCTGAGGCTGAATTGCCACGCCGGTTTGGGCCATCAAATCTTGGGCAAAGTATAGACTATTATACATTGCTGGAAAGCCCAGGATGTCTACTTTCCAATGCCGTTGAGAGCGCGCCAATTGGGCTTCTGTAGCTCCAGAAAATCCACTTCGAGTGCAAGGAGGTCAGAATCCAACAGCATCTGCAGTCCTTTTCAGTCTCTGAATCAGATTTTTGCTCAGGACCCTCAATTTCAGTCAGAAAATACCTGAAATCACAGAAAAATACACAAACTCATAGTAAAGTCCAGAAAAGTGAATTTTAACTAAAAACTAATAAAAATATACTAAAAACTAACTGGATCATACTAAAAACATACTAAAAACAATGCCAAAAAGCGTACAAATTATCCGCTCATCACAACACCAAACTTAAATTGTTGCTTATCCCCAAGCAACTAAAAGTCAAAATAGAATAAAAAGAAGAGAATATACTATAGACTCCAAAATATCAAAGAAACATAGTTCCAATTAGATGAGCGGGACTAACAGCTTTTTGTTTCCGAACAGTTTTGGCATCTCACCCTATCCTTTGAAGTTCAGAATGATTGGCATCTATAAGAACTCAGAACTCAGATAATGTTATTGATTCTCCTAGTTAACTATAATGATTCTTGAACATAGCTAGTGTATGAGTCTTGGCTGTGGCCCAAAGCACTCTGTCTTCCAGTATTACCACCGGATACATACATGCCACAGACACATAATTGGGTGAACCTTTTTAGATTGTGACTCAGCTTTGCTAGAGTCCCCAATTAGAGGTGTCTAGGGTTCTTAAGCACACTCTTTTTGCCTTGGTTCACAACTTTATTTCTCTTTTTTTTTTCGAAATTTTTTTTTTGTATTCACTGCTTTTTCTTGCTTCAAGAATCACTTTGATGATTTTTTCAGATCCTCAATAACAGTTCTCCTTTTCCATCATTCTTTCAAGAGCCAACAATTTTAACATTCTTAAAACAACAAATTCAAAAGACATATGCACTGTTCAAGCATTCATTCGGAAAACAAAAATTATTGTCACCACATAAAACTAATTCAACTAGTTTCAAGGATAAATTTCGAAATCCTGTACTTCTTGTTCTTTTGTGATTAAAGCATTTTTCATTTAAGAGAGGTGATGGATTCATAGGACATTCATAGCTTTAAGGCATAAAGTTTTAAATTTTATTAATTATGAATTAAGAACAAGACTCAAAAATAGATATAAGATGACACTAAAAAATAAGAATAGAAAACAAAACAGAACAAAAAAAACGCAAAAAATAGGCTCCTAATGATAGAGGTTTTCACAGAGTTAGGACTCAACAACCTTGATTTTGAGAAGTGGATGCTCCCTCAACTTGAGGGGAGAGCTTTTGGCGTTTCATCTCTTGGAGTTCACGCCCCTGCTTCTCTTGTTCCTTTAGCAACTTACAGAGCATGCTGTTCTGATTCTGCTGTTCTTCCTTTAGTTGCTCCATAGTCTCTTGCAGCTTGGTGATAGATGCTTCTAGGCTGGCCCAGTAGCCAATTTCAGGGAATTCAGGGAGGAACTCCTGCGCCCTCCTCTTGATCGAGTTGTCTTGCATTTGTCCTTCCATTGACTTCTTGGTGATTGGATGTTCAATGGGTATGAACTCATCTACTCCCATCTTTACCCCAGCCTTTTTACAGAGCAAGGAGATTAAGCTTGGGTAAGCTAGTTTGACTTCAGTGGAATTCTTATTTGCAATTGTGTAGATCTCACAAGCAATCACATGATGAACCTCCACTTCTTTTCCAAGCATAATGCAATGAATCATCACTGCTCTCTTGATAGTGACCTCAGAACGGTTGCTAGTGGGCAATATGGAACGCCCAATAAAGTCTAGCCAACCTCTTGCAATTGGTTTGAGGTCTCCCCTCTTGAGTTGGTTTGGGACACCCTTAGAATTGGTTATCCACTTAGTTCCAGGGAGGCATATGTCCTCTAGAACTTGATCCAACCCTTTATCTGCTCTCACCATCCTTCTATTAAAGGATTCAGGATCATCTTGCAGTTGAGGGAGTTTGAAGATTTCTCTTATTTTGTCCAGATGGAAGTACATAACTTTCCCTCTGACCATAGTTCTGTAGGTATGGTAAGCAGTTCCAGTCATTCTCTGCATATCTGTTAACCACAGATTTGAGTAGAATTCCTGAACCATGTTCCTTCCAACCTTTATCTCAGGATTGGTTAGAACTTCCCATCCTCTGTTTCGAATTTGCTCTTGGATCCCCGGATATTCATCTTCTTTCAGATCAAATTTAACTTCCGGGATCACTGACCTCAGACCCATTATCTTGTGATAATGGTCTTCATGTTCTTTGGTTAAGAACTTCTCTTGGTTCCAAAGATTCTTTGGATTATTCTCTTTCTTTCCTCTTAAATTGGTTTGTTTTCCCTTAGGAGCCATGATCTTGATGAATCTTGGCTTAGTGATCACGGAAAAGCACACCAAACTTAGAGGTTTGCTTGTCCTCAAGCAAAAGAAAGGAAAGAAGAGAGAGAGAGAGGAGAAGCAAATTCGAATGGTGTGGGCAATTAGGGATCCAAACGTGTATTTATAAGGTGGGGAGGAGAGATTTCGAAAAAAAGAAAAGTTTGAAAGAGGATATGAAAAGATATGGAAAGAATTTGAGAGAAAGGTGAGTTTTTGAACAATATTTGGAATTGATTTGAAATAGATTTGAAGAATGGTTTTGATTTTTGAAGATTTGAAAGTGAATGATGAATGGTTGAAGTGTGATTTTGTAGAAAAGTATGGGTAAGAAAAGGAAAGTTTGAAAAAATCTGGTTTGAAAACAAAATTGTGGTCCCCCCACCTTTCTGGCGTTAAACGCCCAGAATGGCACCCATTCTGGCGTTTAACGCCCATTTGTTGCCCCTTTTGGGCGTTTAACGCCCAGCCAGGTGCCCTGGCTGGCGTTAAACGCCAGAATTCCTTATCACTGGGCGTTTTTCTAAACGCCCAGGATGCTGCACACCTGGCGTTAAACGCCCAGAATGGTGCCCATTCTGGCGTTTAACGCCCAAAATGGCACCTTTACTAGCGTTAAACGCCCAGAATGGTGCCCATTCTGGCGTTTAACGCCCAAAATGCCCCTTACTGGCGTTTTTTTTGCCAGTAAGCTCTTTTTCTCTGCTTTTTGAGCTGAATCCTTCTGTAACTCTGTGAATTCCTTCATTTTTGATACTTGCCTTTGTAAAACAAATGTAACCTCCTAATGACTGGGTTGCCTCCCAGCAAGCGCTTCTTTACTGTCTTTAGCTGGACCTTTACTGAGAATCACTCAAGTCTCAGTTTTGAGCATTCCTGCTCAAAATTGCTTTCAAGATAATGCTTGATTCTCTGTCCATTAACAATGAACCTTTTGTCAGAATCAATATCTTGAAGCTCAACATATCCATATGGTGACACTCCTGTAATCACATACGGACCCCTCCACCGGGATTTAAGTTTTCCTGGAAACAATCTGAGCCTAGAGTTGAAGAGCAGAACTTTTTGTCCTGGCTCAAAGACTCTGGTTGACAACTTCTTGTCATGCCATTTCTTTGCCTTTTCCTTATAAATTTTTGCATTTTCCAAGGCATTGAGTCTGAACTCTTTTAGCTCATTTAGCTGGAGCAATCTTTTTTCACCAGCTAACTGAGCATCCATGTTTAGGAATCTGGTTGCCCAGTAGGCTTTATGTTCCAGTTCCACAGGCAGATGACAGGCCTTCCCATACACCAGTTGGTATGAAGAGGTTCCTATAGGAGTCTTGAATGCTGTTCTGTATGCCCATAGAGCATCATCCAAGCTCTTTGCCCAATCCTTTCTTCGGGCTATCACAGTCCGTTCTAGGATTCTTTTTAGCTCTCTGTTAGAGACCTCAGCTTGCCCATTTGTCTGTGGATGATACGGAGTTGCCACTTTGTGGCTAATTCCATATCTAACCATAGCAGAGTATAGCTGTTTATTGCAGAAATGAGTGCCCCCGTCACTGATTAGTACTCTGGGAACACCAAACCTGCTGAAGATGTGTTTCTGGAGGAATTTCAGCACGGTCTTGGTATCATTAGTGGGTGTAGCAATTGCTTCTACCCACTTAGATACATAGTCCACTGTCACCAGAATGTAAGTGTTTGAGTATGATGGTGGGAATGGACCCATGAAGTCAATTCCCCATACATCAAACAATTCTATCTCTAATATCCCTTGTTGAGGCATGGCATATCCGTGAGGCAAGTTACCAGCTCTTTGGCAACTATCACAGTTACGCACAAACTCTCGGGAGTCTTTATAGAGAGTAGGCCAGTAGAAGCCACATTGGAGGACTTTAGTGGCTGTTCGCTCACTTCCAAAATGTCCTCCATACTGTGATCCATGGCAATGCCATAGGATCCTTTGTGCTTCTTCTCTGGGTACACATCTGCGGATCACTCCGTCTGCACATCTCTTAAAGAGATATGGCTCATCCCATAGGTAGTACTTGGCATCTGAAATTAAATTCTTTCTTTGCACTCTGCTGTACTCCTGAGGTATGAACCTCACAGCTTTATAGTTTGCAATATCTGCAAACCATGGAGCTTCTTGAATGGCAAAGAGTTGCTCATCAGGGAAAGTCTCAGAGATCTCAGTAGAAGGGAGGGACGCCCCAGCTACTGGTTCTATTCGGGACAGATGATCAGCTACCTGGTTCTCTGTCCCTTTTCTGTCTCTTATTTCTATGTCAAACTCTTGCAGAAGCAACACCCATCTTATTAGCCTGGGTTTTGAATCCTGCTTTGTGAGTAAGTATTTAAGAGCAGCATGGTCAGTGTACACAATCACTTTGGATCCCACTAGGTAGGATCTAAACTTGTCAATGGCATAGACCACTGCAAGTAATTCTTTTTCTGTGGTTGTGTAATTCTTCTGTGCGTCATTTAGAACACGGCTGGCATAATAAATGACGTGCAGAAGCTTGTTATGCCTCTGTCCCAACACTGCACCAATGGCATGGTCACTGGCATCACACATTAATTAAAATGGCAATGCCCAATCTGGTGCAGAGATGACTGGTGCTGTGACCAGCTTAGCTTTCAGGGTCTCAAACGCCTGCTGACATTGTATATCAAACATAAATGGCGTGTCAGCAGCTAGCAGGTTACTCAAAGGTTTTGCAATTTTCGAAAAATCCTTTATGAACCTTCTGTAGAATCCTGCATGCCCCAGAAAGCTTCTGATTGCCTTAACATTGGCAGGTGGTGGTAATTTTTCAATTACTTCTACCTTTGCCTTATCCACCTCTATTCCCTGTTTGAAATTTTGTGCCCAAGGACAATTCCTTCAGTCACCATAAAGTTACATTTCTCCCAGTTTAAAACCAGGTTAGTCTCTTGGCACCTTTTCAGGACAAGTGCTAGGTGATTAAGACAGGAGCTGAATGAGTCTCCATATACTGAGAAGTCATCCATGAAGACTTCCAGAAATTTCTCTACCATATCTGAGAAGATAGAGAGCATGCACCTCTGAAAGGTTGCAGGTGCATTGCACAGACCAAAAGGCATCCTTCTGTAGGCAAACACGCCAGAAGGGCAAGTAAATGCTGTTTTCTCTTGGTCCTGAGGATCTACTGCAATTTGGTTGTAACCTGAATAGCCATCCAAAAAGCAGTAATAATCATGACCAGCTAGTCTCTCTAGCATTTGGTCTATGAATGGTAAAGGAAAATGATCCTTTCTGGTAGCTGTATTGAGCCTTCTGTAGTCAATACACATACGCCACCCTGTGACTGTTCTTGTAGGAACCAGTTCATTTTTTTCATTATGAACCACTGTCATGCCTCCCTTTTTGGGGACAACTTGGACAGGGCTCACCCAGGGGCTATCAGAAATAGGATAAATAATCCCAGCCTCTAGTAATTTAGTGACCTCTTTCTGCACCACCTCCTTCATGGCTGGATTTAGTCTCCTCTGTGGTTGGACCACTGGTTTGGCATTATCCTCCAACAGAATCTTGTGCATGCATCTGGCTGGGCTAATGCCCTTAAGATCACTTATGGACCACCCAAGAGCTGTCTTGTGTGTCCTTAGCACTTGAATCAGTGCTTCCTCTTCCTGTGGATTTAAAGCAGAGCTTATAATCACTGGAAAAGTTTCACCCCCTCCCAGAAATGCATATTTCAGGGATGGTGGTAGTGGTTTGAGTTCAGGTTTGGGAGGCTTATCCTCCTCCTGAGGAATTTTCGAAAATTCCTTTGTTTCCTGTGGTTCTTCTTGATCAGGTTGAGCATCCTTGAAGATGTCTTCAAGCTCTGATTCTAGGCTTTCAGTCATATTGACCTCTTCCACCAAAGAGTCAATAATGTCTGCGCCCATGCAGTCATTTGGTGTGTCTGGATGCTGCATAGCTTTCACAGCATTCAACTTGAACTCATCCTCATTGACTCTTAGGGTCACTTCCCCTTTTTGTACATCAATGAGAGTCCGTCCAGTTGCTAGGAATGGTCTTCCTAGAATGAGAGTTGCACTCTTGTGCTCCTCCATTTCCAGCACCACAAAGTCAGTTGGAAAGGCAAATGGCCCAACTTTGACAATCATATCCTCTATTATGCCTGATGGATGTTTAATAGAGCCATCAGCAAGTTGGAGGCATATCCTGGTTGGTTTGACTTCTCCAGCCAACCCAAGCTTTCTGATAGTGGATGCAGGTATTAGATTGATGCTTGCTCCAAGATCACACAGGGCTGTCTTGGTGCAAGCGCCTTCTAATGTGCATGGTATCATAAAGCTTCCAGGATCTTGAAGCTTTTCTGGTAAGCTTTTCAGAATGACTGCACTACATTCTTCAGTGAGAAACACTTTTTCAGTTTCTCTCCAGTCCTTCTTATGACTTAGGATCTCTTTCATGAACTTAGCATAAGAAGGTATTTGCTCAAGTGCCTCTGCAAACGGAATCTGTATTTCAAGAGTCCTTAGATAGTCTGCAAAGCGGGCAAATTGCTTATCCTGTTCCGCTTGGCGGAGTTTTTGAGGATAAGGCATCTTGGCTTTATAGTCTTCAACCTTAGATGCTGCAGGTTTATTCCTTACAGAAGTGGTTGAAGAGGCCTTGTTAGAGGGATTACTGTCAGCACTCTCAGGTGTCTGATCTTCCCTTGGCGTTTGAACGCCAGGAATGGGTGAAGATTGGGCGTTAAACGCCAACTTCTCTCCCTTTTCTGGCGTTTGAACGCCAGAACTGGGCAAGGAATGGGCGTTTAACGCCAGCTTTCCTTCCCTTTCTGGCGTTTGAACGCCAATAACATTCCTCTCTGGGCTCTTACTGTCCTCAGAGGGATTTTGAACAGTGGTTTGGTTATCCTCTGTCAATTGTTCCCTGTTTGGCTTTTTGCTCTTTTGAGCAGTGGTATTCAGTGTCTTCCCACTCCTCAGTTGAACTGCTTGACACTCCTCTGTTATTTGTTTAGATATTTGCTGTTTTGCTTGATTCAACTGCAGTTCTATGTTCTTGTTAGCAACTTTAGTTTCATAGAGCATCTCTTTAAATTCTGCTAACTGTTCTGTCATCAGGAGCAATTGTTGATTAAGCTCAATCATCTGTTCTTGAGGATTAGGGTCAGTGACTACTGTCATGACTTCCTCTTCTGGAGAGAACTCATTGCTAGAATATAAATATTGGTTTCTAGCAACAGTGTCTATAAGCTCTTGAGCTTCTTCAATTGTCTTTCTCATGTGTATAGATCCACCAGCTGAGTGGTCTAAAGACATCTGAGCCTTTTCTGTAAGCCCATAGTAGAAGATGTCTAACTATACCCACTCTGAAAACATTTCAGAGGGGCATTTTCTTAGCATACCTCTATACCTCTCCCAGGCATTATAAAGGGATTCATTATCCTCTTGTTTAAAGCCTTGGATGTCCAGCCTTAGCTGTGTCATCCTCTTTGGAGGGTAAAAATGATTCAGGAATTTATCTGATAACTGTTTCCATGTCTTTATGCTTGCTGTAGGTTGGTTATTCAATCACCTTTTAGCTTGATCTTTTACAGCAAATGGAAACAGTAAGAGTCTGTAGACATCCTGATCCACCTCTTTATCATGTACTGTGTCAGCAATTTGTAAGAACTGTGCCAGAAACTCAGTAGGTTCTTCCTGTGGAAGACCGGAATACTGGCAATTTTGCTGCACTATGATAATGAGTTGAGGATTTAGCTCAAAGCTGCTTGCTTTGATGGGAGGTGTATAGATGCTACTCCCATATGCAGCTGTAATGGGGTTAGCATATGACCCCAGAGTCCTTTTGGACTGATCAATCCCACTTAGGTCCATAATGGATAAAAGGGAAATGATATGGATTGCAAATAGATAAATTTTATTTTATTTTTTTTGAATTAACCGAAAAATAAAATAACATCAAAAGAAAAAAAATTCGAAAATTTGGAAAAAATAAGATCAAAGCAAATTGAAAACTGAATCAAGTAGTTAATTAAAAAGATTTTGAGATTAGCAATTAGAAAGATATGATTGAAAAATTTTTATGAAAAAGATTTGATTTTTGAAAAGAGGAAAGAGAAAAACAACAAAATGACACCAAACTTAAAATTTTTAGAAAATCAAACACAATTTTTTTTCGAAAATTTTAAGGGAAAAACACAAAGGGGACACCAAACTTAGAACTTTTACGGATCAAAAAGGGACTAAGGACATGCAAAATCGAAAATTAAAAGAAAAGCAAAAGCATGCAATTGACACCAAACTTAGAATATGAAACCTAGACTCAACTAAAAGACTCTAAACCAATTAAAAACAAACAGTCCTAATCTAAGCAACAAGATAAGCCGTCGTTGTCCAAACTCGAACAATCCCCGGCAACGGTGCCAAAACTTGGTGCACGAAATTGCAATCACACTTTGCAATCCCGCACAACTAACCAGCAGTGCACTGGGTCGTCAAGTAATACCTTACGTGAGTAAGGGTCGATCCACGGATTGTCGGCTTGAAGCAAGCTATGGTTATCTTGTAAATCTTAGTCAAGATATCAGAAATTATCA